>NW_020524189.1:0-210000 GCF_003368295.1 Carassius auratus
AATATCACATAAATGCTAATAACTTTTGAATTAATTAGACTATTAAAATTAAAATGGCTCCATATATTCTGGGTGGTAAAGCCGAGAGCATTGATACCAATTATGCGGATATTGGCCATACTTCCTGTCGCCATTTTGGATTAATGTTGAAAACCTACTTTTTCGAACTCCTCTAGACCGTTAGTCCGATTTTCACCAAATTTGACGTGTATCATCTTCAGACCATGCTGGCAAAAAGTTATGGATTTTGTGTCGATATATGAAACGGTTCATTAAGCGCATCAACGAATTTGTTGGAAGGTGAAAATGCTTTTTAGGCTGTATCTCTGCAACGCTTTGACACATTTTACACCAAACTTTTGTGTGTCATCGCTACCTCACACTGACCATGCCACATAAATTTGGTAACAGCGCCACCTATTGGTCAAGAGTAATAAACCATTCATTACCCATGAATAATTACACTTATAAAAATGCTAATAACTTTTTAATGCATTAGCCTATTGCATGAACTGGTCTCAAATATTCCTGGTTTATGCCGAAAACATAGATAAAATATGCCAGATTAAGCTGAACTTCCGGTCCGCCATTTTGATTTATGTTGAAAACATACTTTTTGAACTCCTCATCAGCCGTTAGTCATTTTTCACCAAAATTTAATCAGATGATCTTCAGACTGTGCTGACACAAAGTTATGATTTTTGTGTCGATAGACAAAACGTTTTTGCATACAGCGACGAACTTTGAGGCACAATGACAAATGCACTTGAGGCTGTATCTTGCAATGCTTTGGCATATTGACACCAAACTTTGTTTGTGTCATTGAAAAGTCACACAGAGTACACAAATTGACTTGATTAACAGCACCACCTATTGGTCATTTTGATAAGCCAGTAAATCATGCTACTAGAGGTTGTATTTTATGATTTTTTTTAGCCATTTCAATTACAATAATCCTAAAATTGCTGTTATTGCTCATTAATGATTTGTGTGATGCTCCATGCATGCTTAGCTTACATTTGGCGTTGGAGTGCTTGGCCCGTATTGCTGCTTGCAGCTATTTATATTATTCTGCTTCTTCTTCTTCTTCTTCTTCTTTCCGCAAGTCTATGGCAGCCCATAGAACCGATTGCGGGAAAGTTGTATAATTTGGCACACTGATAGAGGACAGTCCCAACATTAACTATAGCAAATTTGAAGTCTCTAACTCAACTCTCTAGCGCCACCACTTGTCCAAACTTTCAATGTTTGTATGCTAATAACTTTTGAACCGTAAGCCAGAAAATGGAAATTCTTTTTTCTTCTGAATCCTTGGCTCATGCCAAGTCGAATGAACCCAAAATTCAAAAATCGCAAGGTTTAGTTTTTTCGCTATTTTCAATTATTCGAAAACCTACTTTTTCGAACTCGTCCTAGACGGTTAGTCCGATTGCCACGAAAATTGGCTCAGATCATCTTCAGACCATGCTGGCAAAAAGTTATGGAATTCAAGTTGATTCGTCCAACGTTGTCGAATGACACGTAAAAAATTTGACGAAAAGCACGCAAAAATGCACGTGAGGCTATATCTCGGCAACGGTTTGTCATATTGAGACCAAACTTGGTGTGTGTTATAACAAGCATGAACTGAGACTACCTGCAGTGTTTCGACACAGCGCCACCTAGTGGTCAGGAGATATGAAAAATGCATATTTTGGCTTATAACTTCTGAATGGTTTGGCCAAAAATCACACAACTGGTCTCTTTAGATTCAGTGAGTCATGTCGAGTCGAATGATATCCAATTTTCCCGTGTCGGCCATTTTAGGCGTCGGCCATTTTGAATTATGTTTTAAAATGCTGTATTTTTTGAACGCAGCATCGTATCGTTTCGCAAATAATTACAAAAATATTCGGCTCCATGCCCTGAAGGTACTCAAAAAGTTTGGTGGCAGCGCCACCTTGTGGCCAATAGTTATAATGAAATATCACATAAATGCTAATAACTTTTGAATAATTTAGACTATTAAAATTAAAATGGTCTCGCTATATTCTGTGGGTCATGCTGAGAGCATTGATACCAATTATGTGAAAATTGGCCATACTTCCTGTCCGCAATTTTGCTTAATGTTGAAAACCTACTTTTTCGAACTCCTCCTAGACCGTTAGTCCAATTTTCACCAAATTGACCGTGAATCATCTCAGACCATGCTGGCAAAAAGTTATGGATTTCGTGTCGATATACGAACAGTTCTCATTTAGCGCATCAACGAATTTGCTGGAAGGGTGCCAAAATGCATTTGAGGCTGTATCTCTGCAACGCTTTGACATATTTGCACCAAATTTGTATGTGTCATCGCCACCGTCAACTGCCATGCCACAGAAATTTGGTGACAGCGCACCTATATTGGTCAAAGTAATAAACCATGTCATTAACCATGAATAATTACACTTGTAAAAATGCTAATAATCTTTTTATTGCATTAGCCCCATTCGAATGGAACTGGCTCAAAATATTCCCTGGTTTATGCCGATAACATAAGATCCCAATATACCATAGTAACTGAACTTCCGGTCCGCCCCATTTTGATTTATGTTGAAAACCTACTTGTCGAACTCCTCATCAACCGTAGGTCCGATTTTCACAAATTCGAATCAAATGATCTTCAGACTATGCTGACTCAAAGTTATGGCTTTTTGAGTCGATAGACAAAACCGTTTTCGGCATACCACATCGACGAATTTGAGGCACAATGAGAAAATGACACTTGAGGCTGTATCCCTGGAATGCTTTGGCATATTGACACCAAACTTTGTGTGTGTCATTGAAAAGTCACACAGAGTACACCAAATTGATTTTATAACAGTGCCACCTATTGGTCAAGCTTGATAAGCCAGTAATCATGCTACTAGAGGTGGTATTATGATTTTTTTTTGCATTTCAATTACAATAATTCCAAATTGCTGTTATTGCTCATTAATGAATTTGGTGTGATGCTTCATGCGATGCTTAGCTCCTACATTTGCCGTTGGAGTGGCTTGGCCCCGTAATTGCTGCTTGCAGCTATATTTATTATTATTCTGCTTCTTCTTCTTCTTCTTCTTCTTCTTCCGCCGCAAGTCTATGGCAGCCCATAGAACCGATTGGCGGGAAAGTTGTATAATTTGGCACACTGATAGAGGACAGTCCCACCATTAACTTATAGCAAATTTGAAGTCTCTAACTCCAACTCTCTAGCGCCACCACTTGTCCAAACTTTCAATGTTTTATATGCTAATAACTTTTGAACCGTAAGCCAGAAAATGGAAATTCTTTTTTCCTCTGAATCCTTGGCTCAAGCCAAGTCGAATGAATCCCGAAATTCAAAAATCGCAAGGTTTAGTTTTTTCGCTATTTTCAATTTTTCGAAAAACCTACTTTTTCGAACTCGTGCTAGACGGTTAGTCCCGATTTCACGAAAATTGGCTCCGATCATCTTCAGACCATGCCTGGCAAAAAGTTATGGAATTCAAGTTGATTCGTCCAACCGTTGTCGAATGACACGTGTACAAATTTTACGAAAAGCACGCAAAATGCATGTAAGGCTTATATCTCGGCAACGGTTTGGCATATTGAGACCAAACTTGGTGTGTGTTATAACAAGCATGAACTGAGACTACCTGCAGTGTTTCGACACAGCGCCACCTAGTGGTCAGGAGATATGAAAAATGCACATTTTGGCTTATAACCTGCTGAATGGTTTGGCCAAAAATCACACAACTGGTCTCTTTAGATTCAGTGAGTCATGTCGAGTCGAATGATATCAAATTTTTCCCGTGTCGGCCATTTTAGGCGTCGGCCATTTTGAAATATGATTCAAAATGCTGTATTTTTTGAACGCAGCATCGTATCGATTCGCAAATAATTACAAAAATATTCGGCTCCATGCCCTGAAGGTACTCAAAAAGTTTGGTGGCAGCGCCACCTTGTGGCCAATAGTTATAATGAAATATCACATAAACGCTAATAACTTTTGAATAAATTAGACAAATAAAATTAAAATGATCTCACTATAATCTGTGGGGTCATGCCGAGAGCATTGATACCAATTATGTGAAAATTGGCCTTACTTCCTGTCCGCCATTTTGCTTAATGTTGAAAACCTACTTTTTCGAACTCCTCCTAGACCGTTAGTCCAATTTTCACAAAATTTGAGGTGAATCATTTTTCCGACCATGCTGGCAAAAAGTTATGGATTTCGTGTCGATATACGAAACGGTTCTCATTTAGCACATCAACGAATTTGCTGGAAGGGTGCCAAAATGCATTTGAGGCTGTATCTCTGCAACACTTTGACATATTTGCACCAAACTTTGTATGTGTCATCATCACCTCACACTGACCATGCCACATAAATTTGGTAACCGCGCCACCTATTGGTCAAGAGTAATAAACCATTCATTAACCATGAGTAATTACACTTTTTAAAAAGCTAATAACTTTTTATTGCACTAGCCTATTTGAATGAAACTGGGCTCAAAATATCCCCTTGCTTTATGCCGATAACATAGATACCAAATACGCCATAGTAAGCTGAACTTCCGGTCCACCATTTTGATTTATGTTGAAAACATACTTTTTCGAACTCCTCATCAACCGTATGTCCGATTTTCACCAAATTCGAATCAAATGATCTTCAGACTATGCTGACTCAAAGTTATGGATTTTGAGTCGATAGACAAAACCGTTTTTGCATACCACATCGATGAATTTGAGGCACAATGAGAAAATGACACTTGATGCTGTATCCCTGGAATGCTGTGTCATATTGACACCAAACTTTGTGTGTGTCATTGAAAAGTCACACAGAGTACACCAAATTGATTTTATAACAGTGCCACCTATTGGTCAAGCTTGATAAGCCAAGTAATCATGCTACTAGAGGTGGTATTATGATTTTTTTTAGCCATTTCAATTACAATAATTTCAAATTTGCTGTTATTGCTCATTAATGTATTTGGTGTGATGCTTCATGCGATGCTTAGCTCCTTCATTTGCCGTTGGAGTGCTTGGCCCCGTAATTGCTGCTTGCAGCTATATTTAGGGGCCAAGCACCGAAGGTGCGTAGGCACCTATTGTAATCGTTGGCGTTATTATTATTCTGCTTCTTCTTCTTCTTCTTCTTCTTCCGCCGCAAGTCTATGGCAGCCCATAGAACCGTTTGCGGGAAAGTTGTATAAATTGGCACACTGATAGAGGACAGTCCCAACATTAACTATAGCAAATTTTAAGTCTCTAACTCCAACTCTCTAGCGCCACCACTTGTCCAAACTTTCAATGTTTGTATGCTAATAACTTTTGAACCGTAAGCCAGAAAATGGAAATTCTTTTTTCCTTTGAATCCTTGGCTCAAGCCAAGTCGAATGAATCCCGAAATTCAAAAATCGCAAGGTTTAGTTTTTTCGCTATTTTCAATTTTTCGAAAAACCTACTTTTTCGAACTCATCCTAGACGGTTTGTCCGATTTTCACGAAAATTGGCTCAGATCATCTTCAGACCATGCTGGCTAAAAGTTATGGAATTCAAGTTGATTCGTCCAAACGTTGTCGAATGACATGTGAACAAATTTGACGAAAAGCACGCAAAAATGCATGTGAGGCTATATCTCGGCAACGGTTTGTCATATTGAGACCAAACTTGGTGTGTGTTATAATAACCATGACCTGAGACTACCTGCAGTGTTTCGACACAGCGCCACCTAGTGGTCAGGAGATATGAAAAATACATATTTTGGCTTATAACTTCTGAATGGTTTGGTCAAAAATCACAAAACTGGTCTCTTTAGATTCAGTGCTTCATGGCGAGTCGAATGATATCCAATTTTCCTGTGTCGGCCATTTTAGGCGTCGGCCATTTTGAATTATGTTTTAAAATGCTGTATTTTTTGAACGCAGCATCGTATCGTTTCGCAAATAATTACAAAAATATTCGGCTCCATGCCCTGAAGGTACTCAAAAAGTTTGGTGGCAGCGCCACCTTGTGGTCAAGAGTTATAATGAATTATCACAAAAATGCTAATAACTTTTGAGTAAATTAGACAATTGAAATGCAAATGGTCTCCCCGTATTCTATGGGTCATGCCGAGAACATAGATACCGATTATGCGAAAATTGGCCATACTTCCTGTCCGCCATTTTGATTAATGTTGAAAACCTACTTTTTCGAACTCCTCCTAGACCGTTAGCCCAATTTTCACCAAATTTGACGTGAATCATCTTCAGACCATGCTGGAAAAAAGTTATGGATTTGGTGTCGATATACGAAACGATTCTCATTTAGAGCATCAACGAATTTGCTGGAAGGGTGCCAAAATGCATTTGAGGCTGTATCTCTGCAACGCTTTGACATATTTGCACCAAACTTTGTATGTGTCATCGTCACCTCACACTGACCATGCTACATAAATTTGGTAACAGCGCCACCTATTGGTCAAGAGTAATAAATCATTTATTAACCATGTATAATTACACTTTAAAAAATGCTAATAACTTTTTATTGCATTAGCCTATTTGAATGAAAATGGGCTCAAAATATTCCCTGGCTTATGCCGATAACATAGATACCAAATATGCCAGAGTAAGCTGAACTTCCGGTCCGCAATATTGATTTATGTTGAAAACATACTTTTTTTAACTCCTCATCAACCGTAGGTTCGATTTTCACCAAATTCGAATCAGATGATCTTCAGACTGTGCTGAAACAAAGTTATGGATTTTGTGTCGATAGACAAAACCGTTTTCGAATACCAAAGTGACGAAGTTGAGGCACAATGACAAAATGACACTTGAGGCTGCCTCTCTGGAATGCTTTGGCATATTAAAACCAAACTTTGTGTGTGTCATTGAAAAGTCACACAGAGTACTCCAAATTGATTTTATAACAGTGCCACCTATTGGTCAAACTTGATAGGCCAAGTAATCATGCTACTAGAGGTGGTATTTATGATTTTTTTAGCCATTTTAATTACAATAATCCTAAAATTGCTGTTATTGCTCATTAATGCATTTGGTGTGATGCTCCGTGCCATGCTTAGCTCCTACATTTGCCGTTGGAGTGCTTGGCCCCGTAATTGCTGCTTGCAGCTATATTTATTATTATTATTCTTCCTCTTCTTCCACCCCAAGTCTATGGTAGCCCATAGAACCGATTGCGGGAAAGTTGTATAATTTGGCACACTAATAGAGGACTGTCTGAACATTAACCGTAGCAAATTTGAAGTCTCTAACTCAAACTCTCTAGCGCCACCAATTGTCTAAACTTTCAAAAACTTGATGCTAATAACTCTTGAACCGTAAGCCACAAAATGAAAATTCTTTTTTCCTGTGATTCCTTGGCTCATGCCGAGTCGAATGGACACCGAAATTCAAAAATCGCAAGGTTTAGTTTTTTCGCTATCGTCAATTGTTCGTAAAACCTACTTTTTCGAACTCGTCCTAGGCCGTTGCACCGATTGTCACGAAAATTGAATCAGATAATCTTCAGACCATGCTGGCAAAAAGTTATGGAATTCAAGTTGATTCGTCCAACCGTTGTCGAATGACACGTAAACAAATTTGACGAAAAGCACGCAAAAATGCATGTGAGGCTATATCTCGGCAACGGTTTGGCATATTGAGGCCAAACTTGGTGTGTGTTATAACAAGCATGAACTGAGACGACCTGCAGTGTTTCGACACAGCGCCACCTAGTGGTCAGGAGATATGAAAAATGCATATTTTGGCTTATAACTTCTGAATGGTTTGGCCAAAAATCACACAACTGGTCTCTTTAGATTCAGTGAGTCATGTCGAGTCGAATGATATCCAATTTTCCTGTGTCGGCCATTTTAGGCGTCGGCCATTTTGAATTATATTTTAAAATGCTGTATTTTTTGAACGCAGCATCGTATCGTTTCGCAAATAATTACAAAAATATTCGGCTCCATGCCCTGAAGGTACTCAAAAAGTTTGGTGGCAGCGCCACCTTGTGGCCAATAGTTATAATGAAATATCACATAAATGCTAATAACTTTTGAATAAATTAGTCTATTAAAATTAAAATGGTCTCACTATATTCTGTGGGTCATGCCGAGAGTATTGATACCAATAATGTGAAAATTGGCCATACTTCCTGTCCGCCATTTTGCTTAATGTTGAAAACCTACTTTTTCGAACTCCTCCTAGACCGTTAGCCCAATTTTCACCAAATTTGACGTGAATCATCTTCCAACCATGCTGGCAAAAAGTTATGGATTTCGTGTCGATATACGTAACGGTTCTCATTTAGCGCATCAACGAATTTGCTGGAAGGGTGCCAAAATGCATTTGAGGCTGTATCTCTGCAACACTTTGACATATTTGCACCAAACTTTGTATGTGTCATCGCCAACTCACACTGACCATGCCACATAAATTTGGTAACAGCGCCACCTATTGGTCAAGAGTAATAAACCATTCATTAACCATGAGTAATTACACTTTTTAAAATGCTAATAACTTTTTATTGCATTAGCCTATTTGAAGGAAACTGGGCTCAAAATATTCCCTGGCTAATGCCGATAACATAGATACCAAATATACCACAGTAAGCTGAACTTCCGGTCCGCCATTTTGATTTATGTTGAAAACATACTTTTTCGAACTCCTCATCAACCGTATGTCCGATTTTCACCAAATTCGAATCAAATGATCTTCAGACTATACTGATTCAAAGTTATGGATTTTGAGTCGATAGACAAAACCGTTTTCGCATACCACATCGACGAATTTGAGGCACAATGAGAAAATGACACTTGAGGCTGTATCCCTGGAATGCTTTGGCATATTGACACCAAACTTTGTGTGTGTCATTGAAAAGTCACACAGAGTACACCAAATTGATTTTATAACAGTGTCACCTATTGGTCAAGCTTGATAAGCCAAGTAATCATGCTACTAGAGGTGGTATTGGTCTTTTTTTTTTTTTGCCATTTCAAATACAATAATTCCAAAATTGCAGTTATTGCTCATTAATGTATTTGGTGTAATGCTTCATGCGATGCTTAGCTCCTACATTTGCCGTTGGAATGCTTGGCCCCGTAATTGCTGCTTGCAGCTATATTTATTATTATTGTTGTTCTCATGTTGTGTTAAGTCTTGTCTAGTGTTTTGTGAGTTCTGTCGGTTCCTGTCTTGCCTGCTGCCTTCTCCCTTGCTACTGGGTCTTCCCGCCTGGAGGTCTGACGTGTGTGGCTTTACATTTATTCATTTACATTTACATTTATTCATTTAGCTGACGCTTTTATTCAAAGCGACTTACAATTGCTATATATGTCAGAGGTCGCACGCCTCTGGAGCAACTAGGAGTTAAGTGTCTTGCTCAGGGACACATTGGTGTCTCACAGTGGATCCGAACCCGGGTCTCCCACACCACAGACGTGTGTCTTATCCACTGCGCTAACACCACCCACTACCTCTATATTCAAGTGCCCTTGGTTCCTGGTGTTGTGGTCTGGTCCCTTGCACAGCATCCTCTACAGTCCTGCACTCGGTTGTCACCCAGAGCCCCCTCGGCGGTCGCCCATTCCATACAAGCATATTTCTGCATTATTTTACCTTATTATTAATAATATTAATAATAAGGTAAAATAATGCATACATATGCTTGTATGGAATCCTATTTCCATTTTTGAATCCTATAGCCCCATACTAAATGAACACACTTAACTCCCTTCCAGTCTCACAGAAACAGGCTTACAAAAAATGAATTTAACTTTCCTCAGACAGCTTGAAAAGTGCTCTTGTGTTTGTGAATTCATAAATATAAATGGTCAGGGATTCTCCTGTGCAGGATGGTGGAAGAAACCTCGCTGGTGTGCACTGGTTGTCGCTCAAGTGTGTAATATCTTAAGTGAATGAGTGTCAGGGGAAATATAGACTTCTATGGAGAGTGAGAGCTGCTTGGGAGAACAAGTCAACACATTAGCCTTAATATTGATTACGGCACAAGGGCAAGATGACAATTTTACACAGAGTAGGCCAAGCGAGAGGTCATGAGGGAATCTAACAGCTAAATAAGACTGGGAGAGATGCTCCCTTCAAAAGAGTTCAGTTTTGATGTGCTTTAAAGTAGATTCACTTGTGAAATCACAGCTCACTCAGAGACTTCTATATACTGGAAGATATCTTTTGATATGTATTATACTTTTATTCAGCAAAGATTAAATTAAATTGACCAAAAGTGACAGTAAAGACTTTTATAATGTAACAAGATTTTAAATGCTGTTTCTTCCGTTCATTAAAGAACCCTGACAAAATGTACTTTATTATGGCTTCCACAAAAATATTAAGCAATGTTTCTTGAACATCAAATCAACATTTAAGAATGATTTCTTGAAGGATCATGTGACACCAAAAACTGAAGTAATGGCTGCTGAAATATCAGCTTTGCCATCCCAGGAATAAATTAAATGTAAAAATATATTCAAATATAAAATGTTTATTTTAAATTGTAATAACATTCCACAAATTATTATTATTATTATTATTATTATTATTATTATTATTATTATTATTATTATTATTATTATTATTAGTAGTATTATTATTTTTACTGTAGTTTTGATCAAATCATTCCAGCTTTGGTTTGAAAAGCACTTCGGTTTTGGTTTGAAAGCACTTCTTTCAAAAGCATTTTAATATTTGTTTAATGGTAAATATTTGTCCAAAATTTAAAACTGAGCCAACCAACTTTTGTGTAATTATTGCAAAAGATCATGCTTTCTGCAAGTCTTGCATTCCAGTGGAAATTTCACTTTTTTTTTTCTTTTTTTTGTAGCATTCATGATGGATTGGGTTGTTCTATGCTGCTTTGTGAACATTTTAAATGTTTAAATATATGCACGGTTCTACTGAATAATTAATTTGAGCTCTAACGTGACTGATAGGAAATATCTTGTAAATTTGATCTTGAAAGACACAATGACTGATTGAAGATCCTTTGTGAATCATTATTTTAATATAGTCACCCTATAACACATAGCTAAAATATAACCATTACAAAGCATATGGGTACAATTAGGTATTCTTTATAAAACTACTTTTCAATCAACATAAAATGAATGATGATTTATAGTGTGTGTGGGAGAAAGCATGAAACCGCCCATGTGGAGACTGCTGGCTGGAAAATGGTTTATTAAAAATCCGAAATAATTAAAAATATAAAAAAAAATTGACTTTATCGAACATATCTGTCACTGTAATAAATATATTATGCATTGCTTTGGACAAATGCTAAATGACAGCATGCTATTTCTCTTGGTACTAAATGTAACCATGTAAAGACATAGGCAATGCATTTATCAAAAAGCATAATGTGGAAAATCAGATACAATGATTGAATACACACTAACTGAAATATTCCTGAAATGAAAAGAACATCATGTAATTTTTTTTTTTTTTGATTAAACTGATTTAGCTTTATGTATGGTTCCACGTTCATGTTTATTTTTAAGGTGAGACACTGCAGGCAAAAACAATGTTTTTTCAAGCACCTGTCAATTTTGAGATTTTGGGCTTTTTGGTTTTTCATAAAGTGCTTTTTCAAACTAGTGGAAGGAAAACATCCAAAAGACACTGTTAAGTGTTTCTTTTATAGCACTTTATCTGTTTGTGTCAATAGATTTCAATTACAATACATATTTTTAAAGGCCGTTTTCTCAAAATGAGCTTTTTCTTCAACACTGAGCCATAAATCTCAACTTCAGTAGCACGTACACACACCAAACTTGACATTTTTATTCCTGTCTGTATTCTGAAGATTTTTACAGAGGGATTTGTTCATATATATTTTCCTTGATTATATACAACATTTTATTCCCCCAAAAATTGTGAAAATATATTGTTTTCTGGCTGTTCAAAGTATTTTCTGAATTATGGAGTGACAAAAAAAGATAACCAGAATTCCCTCTGTAAAAACATTTGACTCTAATATGTCAAAAAAATTAAACAAAAAATGTGAAACTGACTTCATCTAGTGTTCAGATTTTTGTACTAGAAATGTATGCAAATTAGCACATATTTCATTAAAGAATGCCTCATTTGCATATTTAAACATAACATTTTTGAAAACTTGTAATACAAAAAATTAGGGGTGCTCCGATCACGATCGGCCGATCGTTATGCGCATCTCGTCAGTAAAGCCGGTTCTCTAAACAGCTGTTAATTCCATCAGGTGCGTGATTTCACATAGAGTAGCTGTTAATACACAGAGCCGTTGTTAATAGAGAAGATGCGCAAATCACGTTAATTTTCAGCGTTTTTTGACGCATCTTCTCAGTTAACAACGGCTCTGTGTAGTAACAGCTGCTCTATGTGAAATCACGCACCTGATGGAATTAACCGCTGATTAGAGAACCGGCTTTACTGACGAGATGCGCATTAACGATCGGCCGATCGTGATCGGAGCACCCATACAAAAAATGTTTGCAATAATCAATGTAATCAATCAACTGGGTAAGTAAGGTGATAACTATTAGATATTTTTTTTTCCCTATTCACCTGCAGTGTCTCGCCTTAAGCCTGAATCATTTAGGAACAATTATGAAGCCCCACCATCCTTTTTACATTCCAGTAATCCCTGTTCTCTCGCTGGCAGGGTGTAATGTGTGGTGTGCAATTCATCCTGTTGAGTAGAGACTTAAGACCAGTACAAGAGCCACTTCTGTTTACTCTATACAAACTCAAAAGGCCTCTAATGAGACAAAGCCAGAGAGAGACAGAAAACAAGACGGGGAGAGGAAGAAAGACATGCACTCTGAATGTCTTACTCCATCACTTGCTACGGTAATTGTTCTCCTCTCACAATATACCAGTTCATTAACTTATTTTATTCTAGTGCTCATGTTCTCACCTCAAATAACAGGACACAAATTTATCAGTAACTAGAAAATGGCATAGGATTTTCAGCATTATTTTTGTTCTTTACACAGATTATGCTCCAGAACAAATTAAACTAAATGTACATTTTAAAGTAAAAAAGACTGAAATAGAATTCTATTGTAAGACATATGCCAGTAATCTTGGTTTTAATTACAACTTTGAAAAACATATTTATTTATTTGTTTGTTTGTTTATTTATGTGCTTATTTATTTATGTATTATTGTGTTCATTTAAGTGTAAATAGTACTAAATAAGACTGCAAGTGTCACAAATGTGCTACATTTTTGCCCTTATCCATAGTTTCTATAGTCAGTCTCTGGTCACTACATGATTTCTGTTGTATGGAAAACATGTCTAAAGTTTTTTGGGAGAGAACTGCAGAGCCTACCACTGATAGACTAGAACGTTTTGTGCAATCTAATTCTAACTTATGTGTGACCATAAAAAGTGTCTGACGATAAAACTGTCAGGACTATGATTATGTAAGTTCTCCAGCAAGGTGTGTACTTAGAGGAGCTTTAGGACATTTTTGGTCTCCCAAGCAGCAAAAAAGAGGCCAGCACAACTTATGTGGCAGGGTATTCTGCTCCAGCCTGGTGTCACAGATATGCTTTTTTTTTTTTTTAAGAGTAATTTTGCAAGATGTGCCACCAAAGTAATTCTCATCTCCCATCATACATCACTCTAGGCAGCCTGCAGCAGCCCATATGGCCCTGCACTGCATCAGCTAAGAAATGAGCTGCTTCTAACATTTACCCATAAGCTGTAGGTCTTAACAGAGTTCTCTTCTTGGCCTCTCCTAATGCAGTGACATGAGGACAGGGTGATGTAGTCCATTTCAAGAGTTCTTTCATTAGAAAGAGTGCTATAAAAGAGTCCCAGCACCAATCCACATCCATTAGCTGCGTAGAGTCTCTCTGCAGCTAAAACAATGCAATGATACTGTACATGTGATTATTCACTAAAATTTGGTGACAACAAGGAATCTTAGAAGGCAGCATACTCAGATTTTTTAATAAGGCTGTCTGTTTGGATGCTGCTTCCATTGGCAGTTTGCTTGGTTTTGTAACAGAGCAATAGAAACTGGCTGGCATTTTAAAATTGAAACAGCTAATGTGTGGGAAAAAATGCAGTGTTTGTCTGTCATGACACTGATATTTCAGTTTATGGACAAATATATGCAATTCAAATCCAATACATTATATAAAATCAGAGTCATCTCCACACAGTTTAATAAAACAGACAGCTTAAAATGTAGGTGTATGTGCAGATTTTTGTTTCTTTAAAACATTAAATGAACAGGTTTGAAGATATTTAGCACGGTGTCACTTGCTCATTAATAGATCTTCTGCAGTGAATGGGCTCTATTAAAATGAAAATTCAAACAGCTGATAAAAACATCGCAATGATCCAGAAGTAATTCACAGGACTCCATATTTTTTTCAGCAAAAAGCTGTGTGTTTGTTAGATACAAAACCATCATCAAGAGGTTTTTAAACTTCAAAACACTGTTCTTTCTTCACACAAAGTTCTTTGTCCTTAACACTGCCGTCTCCAATGATAAAGTCATCTCGTCTGAATCCGAGGTTTTAGTTTGTGGGTGAATATATATACAGTGGGAATCCAATAAATTATATACAGTACATTCACAGCCATATCCGCACAGTGTAATAAACTCAACATCTTAGAATAGACAGGAAATTGTTGAATATAAGTTTGTATGTGTGTACATTGGCTGGCTAGCCAGTACTGGAGGAGGATGAGGACAACAGACAAGGATATAAAAAAACTGTTTAAAATGAAATTGCTTAAGGCGAGTAAAAACACTCTAATACATTTGAGATTCTACTCTACAGCAGATAGCCAAGGTTTGATACGGAGAGACATTAGTTACCCGAAAACCTCCAGAGACACTTTCATCGCCTAAATATGGAAGAGGTTTCCCTTTGGCTCATGTCCTCAAAGAAGAACAGCATGAAGTCAACATGAAAGCATGAATGCATAGACCAAGCACTGTTTCCAAGCAAAAGTATTCCAATACACTGCTAAACAAACATGTCGGTGGATTTGGATAAGAGAGGATGACAGAGGGTGGACTTTTTAAATGGAAGCAATCTTATTATGGATTATGGACTGGTATTTTGGCCCGAAAAAAAATTGACTTGATTATTGTACATAAAAAATAACTTGTCATGCCTTTCATATATCATTTTCAGAACAACTGAATGTCACAACTAAATATAAATAAATTCAAAAATATAAATATATACCTGTGACAATGTACATTATACCGCCATATTAACTTTGACTGATTAAAACATTGTAAAGAGCACAATTCCAGAGACTGTACAATGCACAGTAGTTTTATAACACTGCCAGGATAACAGATGCATAAGAATATATATTAAACAGAGAGGCCATAAGTCCCCTGTTCACACTCAGTACCACCACAAACTTTTTTTTGTATTCCTGTCAAGAAAGAAACAGCTCTGTTGCCAACAGAAGCAGTCGCAGCCAAAAGAGAAAGAGAGAAATAAAGCATTACTTTGCCACACACCATTCCCAGGAAGCCATTAAACTGAATGAAATTATGAGAGAAGATTGGAAGATTATTCAAAGTGACAGTATTCCCTGAGCCCCATAATATAAGTTTCAAGCAAGCTGAAGATCATTTCCAGAATAGTTTCCAGGGAGAATTCAAGCTCACGCCCTACTTTTGAAAATTATTTATTTATTTTTGTCAGTCCATCTCATTCAGAAGCTTTTATCAGTGATATTCCAATTACTAGTTTCTTCAGTCAAAAAGTCTCTCTATGGTTTACATATCAGTATATCTCTGTGATTTGCTTCTAAAATTTGGACTGCTATAAAATATGGAAAGAGTTCCACGTGACATGGAATGCTTGTCATCAATTAGTCCAGGGCTATTGTCATGTGCTACTATAAACTATTTGTTCTATAACTTTTAATGAGCTTTGGTTTAGTAAATTTCCCTTATGTACTTGTGGGTGAATAGTAATTTATGCCTCATTTATGCTGGTTGACACAAACACTTGCAGCTATGAAAAATGTTGTTTTCACTTGAAGTGGAAGGGGTGAAATATTCCATTTCCGGGGACCTATTTTCTCATAGCATGTTATAAAAAAAAAAATGAAAACCGCTATTAAAGAAAATAATACAAAAAGCAGAGAGGAAAAAGGCATCTCTCTTCATTTTATCTTTTTTGCGACAGGACATATAATTACAGCAAAGGTGTCGTAACTATAAAATTAATGTTTTATTGTTCTTTGCGTCTCAAATTTGGAGGTTTGATACATACTGTATGCTATTAAAACACACTAACCTGCACACATGCAATTAGTTTTCAATCTTTTAAGGGCATAGTTTCCTAGTCCCAAAGAAAGAGTGACCACGGAAAACTAAGGGGTAGTCTCATAAAAGAAAAATAAGAAAAAAAAGATTACCATTTTTTTTTCTTTGAAAAGAAAAACCTGCTGTTTTTAACAAAACATTATATTTGCAATGTACAAGACAACAAAACAGAAGCTTAACCCAAATTCAAGTTCCCACATTTAAATAACCTTTTTAGACATTTATGATTAATACAAGATTATAGGCTGTACTATATATATATATATATATATATATATATATATATATATATATATATATATATATATATATATAGTGTAAAATAGCATACTTGCTTTAGGTGTTATTATTATTAAATTATTAATTATTAAATACTTAATTAGAAAGAAATAAAAGAAAGAAAGAAATAAAGACAGAAAGAAAGAAAAAGACTCTGAATCTCTAAATATCCAATCAATCCATAAGAAATCAGATTTATCTGTTTGGTTATCACTGGATTCATTACATGTGTCTTGAAGTGAGATTATGTTTCTGGAGGCCCGGGCAAAAGAACAGCACCATTTGATGATTCTCTCTGATATAGACCGGGCTGAAAGTGGTGGAATTAAGACTATATACTATATCAAAGGGCCTGATTGATCAAGAGAGAGAAAGAGAGATGATCAATAGAGGACTCAGAGAAGACATTCCCATAATCCATCTATCTTGACTTACACTGTATCCAAGCAACAGAGCATCAGTCTTAAAGGAGGGGGAACTCATTTTGGTAGGATTTGGTGATGGGAAAGTGTGTACACGGAAGATCACGCTGTTAGATCTGACCTTTCTTTTATGTGTATTACACATACTCTCTAGAGGCAGCACAATGGAAACATGAGGCCGCTGCTGTTTATAGGTAAACACATCAACAGACATCGATAAAATCGAATCAGTCAAAGTGTGAAAAATAAATAAATAAATCAAGAGGAGAAAAAAAGATGCCACAATTATGATTCCTCGTGATTCTGTTAATGAGGTGAGCAATTACACCAGAACAAACCTATATAATGTGCCTTCATGGCTTTGATAGAATCATAAAGAATGCAAGACTTTATTTATCACATTTAAATAATTAGATGTGTACTATTTAAAAGGAACATTATACAACCACTATTAAGTGATTTCACAAAGATGATGGATTAAATACTCATCACAATAAACTAGTGGCTTTCAGAATGAGCAACCGAAAACAGATACACACACAGAAAGACATAAGAAATGCAGGAGAAAAAGACGATGGGGCTTCTCCGGTCCAAAAGAAAGCTGGCACATAAGCTTAACCCCAGCAGGAGTCCATAGACAGGACAAGGTTTTCCCTCACTCGTAATGAGCTAAGCTTAGCTTTTAAAAGGGACAGAGAGATTATGTCAGGTCCTAGAGGAGAAGGGGATTTGAGAGCGGACTTGTCTGCCTATGTGAGGGGTTAAGAGGGATCAAACGCCCTGGGCAGGTGCCTGTAGGACCCAGACCACCCTTCAGTGCCCTGTAATGAACACTCATCAGGAAACTAATCTCCACTGCCACCGCAGGCTCCTTAATTAGATTAGAAGGAAACATCAAAGAAGGAAAACATAC
Source organism: Carassius auratus (assembly GCF_003368295.1). Classification (NCBI taxonomy): domain Eukaryota; kingdom Metazoa; phylum Chordata; class Actinopteri; order Cypriniformes; family Cyprinidae; genus Carassius; species Carassius auratus. Next base: position 17,903 of record NW_020524189.1, read on the forward strand.
ACTGGTCAATTGGAGGATTCCAAATAATTTGATTGATATCTTTGCAGTTAGCTACTGTTGTTTTTAGATTGATCACACTAAGACTTCAAGGGACCAGGGATGGTTTTTAAAAGGCTGCTATTAAATATTCTCTGTTATATTGTGGTTTTAATGTCCTCTGGTATTAACTGCTAATGATATTATTTTTCAAAATCAGAACTCATTTCCCCTTCGCTCAGTCACAAAAGCAAAAACACTAACACTGGAATAGAACTTGTTTTGTAAGTTAATATATATATATATATATATATATATATATATATATATATATATATATATATATATATATATATATATATATATATATATATATATATATATATATATATAACTATATAATATAAGAATATATAATATAATAATTCTCCTTTCTCCCATCCCCTTAACTCATTTATTCATTGAGAATATCAAGAACCATGTCTCTTTAGGTTGAGCAGTAAATCACATCTCAATCCTTCACTGCAGCTTCACCTCTAGTTCATTTCATTCTCTCCTTTCTAATGAATGTGCTTGCTGCCTCTCCATCCGCTGGTTCTGTACCATCTTCATATCCCTCAATTCTGAAAAAGGAATAGAAATGACTGCAGGAACATGCTCACAAGCTGCAAAGGTGAATCGCATTAGGTCGGTTGCCATTCATTGGTTATTGAAAAGATTTGAGATTTGGCACCTTGGCATTAGGTTTTTAAAGCAACAAGAGGCAGTTGGCAGTGTTTGAGTTTGGCCTGCAATTTTCTATCCAATTTCAGCCCCCAAAGTGAAGCAGCTGATGGAGTTGGAAACAGGTGTTATCAGGTGCATCTACTGTATTAGAAATACTGGATACTTTTGGATTTCTTTCATTCATTTTTTAGACATAAAACAAAACACACCCTGCAACTGCCATTAGTTTTCAAAATATTTCCATTTAGAAATAAATCTGAAATGATCACTAGAAGGTACTAAGTATCTTTTATTTTCCAGTTTGATTTTGTCTTTTATTTATTCACTTGCCCTAAAAACACCTGCACATTTTAATTAAATGGGAATATTTTACAACAGTTTTATTTTTATTGTATTTTGATTAATTAAATGCAGCCTTGGGGAGCATACGAGATTTCTCCTTAATTTTTTAAATATATCTTTATATGTCCATGTATTGCATGGAAAAGTTTTCTGCTGACGGTGGTGACAGTTTTTTAGATGGATTTGAAAATTAGTTTTGAACCATTAATTTTAAATATAATGTCAAATAACATTTATTTTCACCTTTGTAATCTGTTTTGTCTCAGTACTTAACTATCATTGCATCTATTTTCTGTTTATCTTTGCAAGTGATTTGCCCTTGTTGTTGTTTTCTTCTACCATCACTCTCAGCGTCCCCGTACACACTTGCACTTACACTCACAGAGACGCTGTAGTTTGTGATGTGCCAGAACCAACCATTAAAAAAAAAAAAAAAAAAAACACTATGGCACTCCACTACTGCTGAAGAGCATATAAGAGGAACAAGGGAATAGAGGTATATTAATACACATTTTGGGGGACACTGTCAAGCTAATGGTTTTCTTGGCATTGGCACATTTTGGCATGGAGGAGAGGAAACTAAGGAAAGTACTGCTCTCTTCTGACATGCTCTGAATATCAACACAATAGACCTCGAAAAAACACGTGAGAGAGACGGAAAAATGGAAGATAGTGTATTGTACTGCAAGCAAAAATGCAACGATGGCAGACTGTACTCTTATCTACGACAACAGAAGAGGAAAGTCTAGACATCCATCACATGTGTACCAGTTCTGAATGCTGATTTCAAGCACAAATTAAAACAAAAGAACTGAGAATACATGTTCTGTGGTTAAATCTTTGCTATTTGTCTAGCTTTATCACAAAGTGGAAGTGCTTGCTGTGCATAGAGTCTCTCAGTAAATTACAGGGACTTGTAAAACTGCAGCAAACATCTTCCCACACATTATTTTTTTCTTCAGTTGTATTGGGTTGACACCAGAATGGCAAGGTATAGTAAGTCCTGTCGAAAAGTTGCATATGCAACATTTCGCATGCTAATGATTACCTGTGAGGCGGGTGCTAAAACGCAGATATTTGATATTATATAAATTATGTTTATTAATCATATGTAGTAACCAAGTCCATGAGAAGCTGCAGACATGTTCCAAACTACTAGAATTTGGCAGAGACTGAGCGGCAGCCATTCACATTTAATTAACTTTCATGCAGTGATTGTAGATCCTCCCTGAATACTGCTCATTCAGTATAGAAGATCTGTTGCATCCACACCGTGTCTACTCCCATTTATCTCATGTTTGTCTCTCTGATAACTATCTGACATGATGGTAAATTTGCTAAATGGATGTGAATATTTCAAGTCTGTTAATGTTGACTGCCTCTCCACCAACTGTTGGTGCATTTGAACTTTAATGTTGATAGTTTTAAATCAAACAACACACTGCAATCTACCCAACTGTTCACAAAGCCGAGGGGTATCTTTCAAACAACTTACCAAATAAAATATGTGGATGTGAAATACTGATTTCAACTTGCTAACAGATTAGAGTTTCTGCTAAGAAAATATCCCATTATAATGTGAAACATTTTTGGGTTCGACAAGATGAACATTGCAAATATATACTGTATATGTTGTTGTTGTTCAGAAGTGATTTCTTAGCTTCCAGTTATCCATCAAATGTTTAATCCAATATTATTACAGTAAAGGTCCTCTAAGCAGTGTTGTTATCGTAAAAAAAAAAAGCCTTAAACCCTACTAAAAATGGGAGAATGGTGTTTGAAGAAAGATTATTATAGATAAAAAAAAGAAGACACTTAAAAAAATAAATAAAAATAATTACCTTTTAGATTATTAATTGATTAAATAATACTGAAAATGAAAATTACAAAGGATACTTCGGCAATTAACTGAAATAAGTTTAAATAGTAAAATGTAACTAAAGTACAAAAACTTAAATGAAAACGTAAATAAATGTAAAACTAAAGAGACAAAAATAAAAAGACAAAATTGCAGATTACTAAAACAAATGTACAAACTTATTCAAATCTTTAATAATAAATGTATAAATAATACTAAAATAAAACTGCTTCTATGTTTACAGCAGTTTTTAGCTGAAAATTACTCTGGCAAGAAAAGATACAGATATGAAAGAAATATATCAAAGCACTTTATACATTGTGGTGATTATACAAATATAACTGCTGAATTAATGCAACTACATTTACATTTATATTTATGCATTTAGCAGAAGCTTTTATCCAAAGCAACTTACAGTGCATTCAGGCTATACCTTTTTGTTTTTTATTTATTTTCACAGAATTGAGTATTCCTGAAACCCACATAAAAAAAAAAAAAAAAAAAAAAAAAAAGTAGAACATACTTGACCATCAAACTTTCTATATCTGAACTTAATGGATCCTGAATGTAACTCTCTATTTCACAGACTATGCTTTTTTTGTATTCAGCTTCATAAAGACACTTGTAAGTGCCCTCAGAAGTTCCACCTATTTCTGTTTTCCCCATAAGTACTTCTCCTTGCGTTTCTTTTGCTATTTATATTCCCTGATTGCTTATCATACCTCTCTGTCTGATCTCTGATGGATCACCCCCTTTACAACACATATAGTGAACCACTGCCCCTTTCCCATAACGCTTTTATCATTCAAATGTGAAGTAGGAACTGAAGAAGAGAACAAACAGATGAAGAGACAGAGAGATGCAAAAAGAAAGAGATGGTAGAGAAGAAGAAAGACAATCCATCATTTAAGAAACAGATTGAAGGCACGGCTGAACTAGGGGTCTCCTGACATTGAAAAAGAGCTCACGGGTGATTATGATGACAAATGACCTCTACAGTCTATTACTCATGAGCAACGTAAAACCAGCAGAACCACAGCCACAGAACCCCTGTGCAAATACACATCCATATTAAAAGACAGGAAGAGTCTGTATGTAAATTATCATTAATATAGGGTTCTGCTTATTAGTTTACTCTTTGCAGAACCTAGGATTTTTTTTTCTTTAGAAAAGAAATAAAATTAAAGACATACATTATACAACAATTTGTAAATATAATAATAATAATGACAACAAGTTTCTCTTAATTTTTTTTTAAAACTTGCAGATCTTACTGTATGTAGAACCCTAGTGTAATGATAAACATAACCAAGTTTCATCAAAGCACCCAAAAGGTGTTGGAAAGTGAATGTAATTTTTGCAAATTTTGTATTGCAATCAACAAACAAATGCAAACATAGCATGGAAAAGATAACAAACTTACTGTTCTTAAATAACCCAATAAATGACGAGTACAGAAGCAAAGATAAATCAAATTAGTCAATAGGAACCAAGAACAATTGCAGAAAAAGCCACAATCCATCACTAAAATAAGAAATAGCCACTTCACTGGACAGGTGACACAAAAATATACCAGTGCTGAATCAGCATTTCATTGAACTGTTCTCAATAACAACAACAAAGTACATCACATGCTTCTATTTAGAAGCAATTTATCCAATAGCATTAAACCTGGGCCCCAAAAGCAGTAGTGTCTGGATCCTACATTGATTCAGCTGAGTTTAAATAGTGAGAAAGTGAAAAGATACCCTCAACACAATGTCCTTTACCAACTGTCATAACATAATGAGAAATCCATAATGGCATGTCCCGCCATCTAATGGTAGTCATTAAGCCCGATGACTGTGCTCAGTGGATTTCTTTGCATTATATACGGCCATTTAACCAGGCGTGTGCACATCTTATGGTGCAAATATCCATCAAGATATTCCAGTGCGATACGGATACACCTTATTGACAATTCAAAAGCGGTCACCATATTTTAAACTCACGTCTCCATTGTTTAAACAGATTTCCATGGAAGAATTAACACTGAACGCCTAGTGAAGTTTGCCACAGTATGAGCTGTTGACTATCCGAGTCTTTTGTTTCCGGTGTCAGCTCATTGCCTCTGTAAAACAAATTTACAGTGTCAATAAAAAGATTTCTAATGATTCCCAAAGCAATTTTATTTACAGTGCTCAGGGTCCCATGGCAAGCACATTTTTCTTTGTGAATTGACTCCAGTGTTGCCTAAAAAGCCTTTTCCATCTATTTAGCTAGAAAAGATAAACATATTTTGTGTGGAATGCTCCAGCAAGTCATAAAGGATAGGCAGAGATCGGCAGTATTTTAAATAATTGTATTTAAAATACGTATTTAATTATTTTAGAGTATTTTGCAATTTGTATTTTGATGGACGAAAAAAAAAAATCATTAAATACTTTGAGAGAGTATTTTGTATTTGAAATATTTAAAATACTTAATCAAGTAGGTCATTTTATTCTCAGATAATACAATATCTTTATTCACCCGTGTTAACAGTACTGCCAACTATAACCTATCACAGTTTTTCGCAAGATGCAAGGGAATCATATGACATCCTGTTGGCTCCACAGGTCAACAATCTTATTCCCTTATGTGTGTATCTAAATAAGAATTATATTGCTTTTTAAATACATTAAATTAATTTCTCACCCCAGTATTTAGTATTTAAAATTTATAATAGGGTTAGGGTTATGGTTAGGGTTATGTTGATCTCTGGGGATAGAACAGCATTTTCCAGGGCTGATGAGAGGATGCCCAAAGCCATTTGTATTCAAGCACGTAACCTACAGTAAGGATCTTGATAAATTATCTGTAGATGGCCTCTCTTGAAAGCAATGCTACTTTAATCAGTACCCTGTGCCTTGAGGGCAGAGAATCACTAATGGGTTTAACACAGTCAAGACAGAAAATGGAAAGACAGGAAGGTCTATAGACGTTTATTCTGGAGAACATGACAAAGAAGTTAACACACATTGAAATATGCATGTGTGTGTGTCCATGGGGGATGCAAGTAGGATAGAGTAACAGGTGTTTCCTGAGTTGGATAAAATTTCACTAAGTGTCTATCAGTTTCAGTCTTCCTCTTACCTGTCTTATATACAAACCTGTAATTACATTAATCCCAAAAAATGCACTAAAAATGTTTTAAAGGTACATCCGTTTCTCACACAGTTTCTCAAACAAAGCTATAGAATGACTTCAGAAGACTTAGAATATAACACAAGTGGCATGAATTATTTTTTATTTATTTAGATTTTATATGTATGGGGTTGTTTTTTTAATCTTTGGCTAAATGCACTTTCTCTTTTGAGTAGACAGTTTACAGTAGACATTCTTGTGTAGTTTATATTGTCAATTTTGCCTGACACAAGTTAAACAGGTATTTGTTACCGCTAGTTCAATTTGAAGAGCGTAGCAATGATGGTTAACCAGCAAAAATTAGCAAGGAAGTCCCCAAAACATATTATATAGTGATAATCAGGATTTAACTGGTCACCAGCCAAATCAGCCGCAACCTTATTTATTCTGCTAAAATACTAGAATGATTTAAATCCTAATATTGCTAATCATACTAAAAACTTCTTGTCCTTCAAAAGGAAAATACCTCTGGCTGTTTAAGTACTTCAGATGGACTGATGACAAGCTGGGATTAGCATTGTGCCAAATCCCCTCACAATTGTCTTTGCGCTAAAGTCCTTGCTAAATGCTAATTAATAAGCAAACAATGAGGTATTCTTTTCCCTTTGTGGCAACAACATTGGCACTGGGAAATAACAGAGAACAGAACAAAACACATGAGAAGTAGCCTACCACAAAAGGACATTTTTCTTTGTACAAATATTAAGGAAATGTTAAAGGTATGGTGAATGTGTACACTTTTTTACCTTGCCTGGATTTCAAAATTGCTTAAAATTTCCGGGTTTTAGATTTGTTTTCCTATTGTCATGCTCGCTACAGTCCTATTGGTGCACAAATATGCATTGCTTTGACCGCTCTTCTGTTGATCCCACATTCAGCAAGTCCAAAAACAGTAGGGAAAAAAAAGTCAAACCCCAGACATTTTAGGCAATTTAGAAAGAGGTCATACTGTCAGCCTAGTTAAAGATATGCAATTTCTACTGCACGCAAAATGTTGAAAGTTTTTTTCAGGTTTTTCAAACACTCCTTCTGTTTGCCATTGGCTAGTTAAACAGAGACTCATGGCCGAATCTCACACCATTGGTTGAGTCAGTGTTGCCCTGTCAGGCTGCTTGAACAAAACATGGTTTCTTTAATGCCATAGCATTTACACTCTTTGGGGAAAATCGAAATACTAAGACTTAATGCTATTGTTTGCGCACACCAAACTGGCAAAGTAGAAGTATTTTACAATGGAAAAAAGGCAAACTTCACTTGTGTGTGCTCAAATTTGGAGAGATACATATCAAATAACAAAGGTGCTTCTCAATGAATTAGAATGTCATGAAAAAGTTAATTTTATTTCAGTAATTCAACTCAAATTGTGTAACTTGAGTATTAAATAAGTTTAATGAACACAGACTGAAGTAATTTAAGTCTTTGGTTCTTTTAATTGTGAATATTTTGGCTCACATTTAACAAAAAGTCACCAATTCACTATCTCAACAAATGAGATAGAATATTATGACATGCCAATCAACTAATCAATTTAAAACACCTGCAAAGGTTTCCTGAGCCTTAAAAATGGTCTCTCAGTTTGGTTCACTCGCCTACACAATCATGGGGAAGATTGCTGATCTGACAGTTGTCCAGAAGACTTCCTTGTGAACACCCTTCACAAAGAGGGTAAGCCACAAACATTAATTGCCAAAGAAGCTGGCTGTTCACAGAGTGCTGTATCCAAGCATGTTAACAGAAAGTTGAGTGGAACGAAAAGTGTGTAGAAAAAAAGATTCACAACCCACCAAGAGAACCACAGCCTTATGAGGATTGTTAAGTGAAATCGATTCAAGAATTTGAGTGAACTTCACAAGGAGTGGACTGAGGCTGGGGTGAAGGCATCGAGAATAAGCATAAAAAAGGAAAAGGTTTCTTTCTCACTCACAAAGTCACTCTCATCCTAGGGTAATCTTTAAATCCTCTGACTATTGTGGCACTGTACATACGCTGAGAATTATTAAAAAGTACTTATTTCATATAAATAAATAAATAAACAAATGTGAGTATTGGTACTTTATTTTCACTTCAAGCACTGCATAGATTTTTTATGACTTTACTATCATTCTAAAATATGGAAAACAGTCACAAGAAAGTGAGTAGGTGTGTCCAGACTTTTGACTGGTAATGCATCATGGGAATAGTTTCTTCTTTCATTTTTTTTCTTCTTTCTCATTTTCTCACTTATTTCAGTCCAAGTACTATGTATATGAATTTATATTTTTCATCTTACTTCTTGAGAAAGGGGAGGAATGCTATCTGGTGAAATCAAATTTACGATGGAATTGATGAAACCGGGGCAGAATTGAAGATTAATGGGGAAAATGAGCACAGCAGTCGTAATCTAGTCATTAGTTCTTCAAGTCATTAGGCACGAGTCACAGAGTGGCGTCGACAGGATTTAATCATAAATCACTGCTATATGCATGGTTTAACCAAAGCAGGTTCATCTTTGTAGTATCACTGGTGCAGCCATCCAGTCATATAAAGCTTCTATCGATTTGAATGAGAATATGTAATCTCAAAAACTGATTAACAATAACATATCACCACCAATAAAAATCTTTCATCAAAACCAACTTTTTGATTCAAAGCCATAAAGAGCTGTATTTGACAGTTTATTGTACACCTTGCTCTCTTTTATTCGCAAATCAGGATCCTTTTCTTATGTTGCCATGTTGAGCACCAAGTTTGTTTGAATGCAACATAATCCACAGTACTTGATTTTTGGAGGCCTATTAAAATCATAGAATGGACTCAAGATAGTCGCTGGTTAAGGGTTTGGGAATGTGTTTGTTTGTTGTGCAAGTGTTTTTATCTGGAATATTCAAGCATCTTCTATTCTACTGTACTGTATATGTAATCAGATCTTGTTTTCTTAGTGATAGCATGGACTTCTACATCTAGAGACTCAATTGTGTCAGTGGCTTGTTTGAAAGCAGTCGGAGGTAATTCCAATTACAATGTAGGAGATGAGAAGTTGTCTTAGCTCCGGAGTAATAAAGCAAAAGGTTACTACTAACTAATACAGAAGTTCCACTGCTTCAATGAAGTTCCCACCTGTGGAGAAATGCATTAAAACATCAAGCATAAATTGATGCACAGTGCAAGTGAATGGACTTGCCAGCATCCGATCAAACCACAATCATATCAAGCTGTTTCATCTTTCAATACTGCATTACACTGAGCAGACATTTGGCATCAGTTCAGAATTGACAAAGCCTTTCTGATATGATCTGTGCTGACAGCAAAAGGTAAACCTATCTTTTATAGTTTGTTTATATGTTTCTCTTTCTCTCTGTCTCACATTTCCTTTTTTACATAATCTTATTTCTTCAAAGAGTGCTAATACTTCCTTATCAGAGGAAGTAAAATTGGTAGTGCACCCAAAAATGAAAATGGTCATTTAATCATCAAGTTGTTTGCAATCCTGTATTAATGCATTTTATTAGGTGAAAAAAAAGAACAGAAAAAAATATATACTTTGAAGACTAACCCTAGCCCTAACCCTCACCCTGTTCCAAACCTGTATGCATTTCTTTCTTCTGCTGAACACAGAAAAAGAGATTTTGAAGAATGTTGATAACCAAACAGTTGACTGTAGCCACTGACTTCCATAGTATGAAAAAAAAAAACCTAACTACAGGAGTCAGTGGCTACAGTCAACTGTTTGGTTATCAACATTCTTCAGCAGAATAAAGAAATGCATACAGGTTTGGAACAGGGTGAGGGTTAGGGCTAGGGTTAGTCTTAATTTTTGGGTGAACCATCCTTTTAACTTTACATAAAAGCTTTTTTTTTTTTTTTTTTTTTTACATTTTCAGAAATGAATTCTGTTACCAAGAATAACCCTCCACACACTCCACCACTGACATTTGTCAAGCAAGTATAGATCAAATTGGTGCTACTGAAATTAGTGGCCTCACGGAGAACAGATGTACCCTGGCTAAAGTGATAATCATTCACACTATCACAGAGTTCATTCAGGGTTAAATTATTCAGACCACTTAAACAATAGTTCCATTCACTTCCCCTAATAAAATCCCCCAGTTCCGTACCCAGCCAGGCACACTCTGGTTTGCGAGAACATCTCAATAGAGCAGATGTGGCTCCATGCTGCTCTTGCTGGATATAACAATGAGCGAGTAAACAGAGAGGGACTTGTGCAGCACAAAGGCTTTTTGCTGTAATGGATTTTTAAATAGAGAGGAGGAAGCATCTCCAGCCCTATCACAAAACTGTTTATTCACACTTTCATGCTGAAATAACTTAATCCACCATCCTTAGTGAAGATTAAAGTAGATTTGCTTCAATTAAAAACAGACTTTAAACCAAACACTCAATGCACAACTCACTGGTGCATTGTTTCAGCTTTACAGAGGCTTTGAAATTGCCGGAAAGCATCACAATGACGTTACGCATTTCCGATCATGTAGAAGATAAGCAAATCAGAAGCATTGAAGACTATGAAAACAATACAATGTTGTCTAAACCACACTGTGGCCTGGAGTCTAGTAGTTAAAGGAATAGTTCACTCAAAAATGACAAGTTTGTCATTATTTACGCAACCGTATGTCATGTTTTCAGGTCTGTCAAGCTCTAACATGACAACAAAGCACAATAAATGTGGTCCATATAGCTTGGATCTTATTTTTCTCTCCGTTGCGACAGGAGAGTATAGAAAGTACAGAGTGAAGTGGTTGATGGGATCATGAAAGGTGCTTGAGTCATTACTCAAACTCTGGTCTGCCTAAGCTCAACCGAGCTGCCCACAAAGCTATCGGTTCCAACTATAGCCTGGATCTTCTGGAGTCATTCAGTAACTTTGTGTGGAAAGCAGATTGAAATGTTTGCAACAACATGAGGGTTAGTAAATGATAAAATTGTAATTTTTTGGTCAGCTATCCCTTTAAAGAAATAGTTCAGCCAAGAAACATTTGCTAGAAATTTACTCACCCTCAGGTTATCCAAGATGCAGATGAGTTTGTTTCTTCGTTGGAACAGATTTGGAGAAATTTAGCATTACATCACTTGTTCACCAGTGGATCCTCTACAGTGAATGAGTGCCATCAGAATAATAAATAATAATAAAAATCACAATAATCCACAAGGAATCCACATGTATCCAGTCCATCAATTAATGCCTTGTTGAGTTAAAAGCCATGTGTTTGTAAGAAACAAATCCATCACTAATGCGTTTCAACTTGAAACTGTCGATTCTAGACAAAATACCAGTCCATAATCCATAATAACGCTTCCTCCAGTGACAATGACCTGTTTTCCTCTCACAACAAAATCCATAGACAGAACTGCTTTAAGACTGTTTTCAATTGTAAACATTGCTTGATCTATGGGTATTGCTTTGCTAATTCAGACGGGGCAACCATTTCACTGGAGAATGCAACATTTGTATCGTAGCCAGAAGCAATATTTTGAAGTTATAAATGTCTTGATGGATATTGTAGCAGAAATGAGTCAAATCAGACAAATCAAAGAGTCTATCAGAGCTGTGTGCATTGAAACATGAGCTGAATTCCTCAGGAAGTCATAAATCAGTTCTAGTGCCACAAGAACCAAGCAAGATAACCAACCAACCAACTTGTTCACACAACAGCTTTCAACATTAACACCAATATAACAATTATTGACAATTTTAATTCGAAGAAGAGATTGTCAAATTTATTGTTCGTGATTGAAATGCAACGCTGGACATCACATGTAAACCCAGGAGATCAAGTTAAATACTTGCATTGACTTCCCCCCCCAGCCAGTGAAACCAGACTGAAATTCCTAAGGGGGAAGGGCTTTAAACCTTTGTCTTCACAGAAAAGTCCTTTGCCAGAGAATGGCAAAGAAACCCTTTTTATACATTATATATGGACCAGAATGAACTCAAAAAAGACTTATGAATGAATCATTCCATTGCTTAACTCCATATTCATTTATTATGTGTAACCCACACATTTGACTATCATGTATAATCACTTATTGTGTATGTCTTTTGATAACTATAGGATACCTAGTCATGTCTAGTATTCAAATAATCGCATTTTCTTGCTTGATATTGTCCTGACAATCATTTATTTGTAAAATATATCATAATCATGTTATAGGAATCATGTCCAAAATTAGACCCTGTGAGGCAAGAACCACATGCTTGGTAAGATAAACAAATGATTTATGATACCCACCCCAAGAACATATCTGATTGGTCAAGGCAACATTTGAGGGGTGGCCAACAGGAAAGTTTAAATACTTTGGATACGATTAAATTTTTTTTTTTTAGTTCCAGCCTTGCTCGTGCTATCAGTCATGCCTGCTCTTAGCTTTTAGCTTGTAGCTTTGCTACCTAGCTTTAGCTATAAGCATCTAGCCATGCGGTTAGTCGTCATTGTTCTTTGAGCGCGGTTCCAGCGTGCCTGCCTGCTGCTACTATGCCACCATGAGAAAGAAAACAACCTAGTCTCGTCAAACTTTATTTCTTTTCTTTTCCGTTTGAGAGTTTCGTGTTCTGAGTTAAGTTTTGTAACGTCCATTCAACTTCAACCAGCGAACACGACTCTGCACTTTCAGCCAACGCCCAGCAACCACGGGCTTCCCAAGACGTCACTTCACTACTGAACTTCCAGCCAATCAGCGACACCGGGATACCCCTTTCAACGGGAGTTCCTTTCACAGGAAACTAAGGCAACGTATCCCCAGATATTTGTTGTGCTGGTGTATCTAGTATAATTTAGTCACATTGAGGAACTCAATGCAAGGGCTAATTACGTGATTGATGGTTGTTCATGTCTATGCAATTTAACGTATGGCTGTTAACTTGGGATTCCATATTTCCATTCTCTTAAATTCATATTTCCCTAACTTTCGACCTTCCTGCAACTTGTGTGAATGTGTGTGTGCGTGTGTTTGTGTGTTAGATTAGTTTATATGTCTTAGATTTATCTAATAAAGCCTTATTCATATTGAAAAGAGAAGTATCTTGTGTTTTGTGCTTACAAGTTAATGTCTTAAACTGCCGATCTTGTTACTGTGCTAATTGATAGTGTTTTCACTATAGTTTGGATATTAGTATCCAGCACAGATTTTATGTTAAACGGCTCGTTCACTGAACCGCAGGCGCGTCTCCGTGAACAGCCGTGAAACAGTGATTCTGTTCAAATTCCCTTTAAAATCTTAAATGATTCCCTTTGAGCTAAATTGACCTGTTTCCCTTACAATATGTTTATTACAAACATGCAGTATGTGGATCACGTTCATTACTTGTGGATTACTGTGAGCTGTTTGAACTCACATTCTGATGGCTCCCATTCACTACAGAGGATCCACTGGTGAGCAAGTAGATTCTCTGATTAAGAAAACCTCATCTACATATTGTATGTAGATGAGTACATTTTCAGCAACATTTTATTTTGGGTGAACTGTTGGTTTAACTACAGGTTGCCCTAAAGGCTTTACCTTTGTACTGTTATTTAGATAACAAACACCCACTATAAGTCATGTGTCATGGTAGCAAATTATGCACTGCAGAGATCTTCATGTAATGCTGTGAGAGTTTCAATACCAAGCAAAGGCAACGGCACTGCAGCACTTCACATTAAATGTACATTTACAGCTGTGTGTGAACTGTGAATCAATGCTTTGAATTGCAATGTCAGCAGTTAATAAATTATTGTAGACTTGGCACCAACTGTCTTTCTTCCTGACACCTCAACCCAACTTTTGAGCAGTGATTATCCTGTTAATGGATCAGGCTAGTGTGCATATTATGAATGAAAATAACACTCATTTAGTACTTTAACAAGGTCTGGGTAATTGCATATAACATCTACTATATACTGTAATATGCATTACATTTTAGATTCACCTTTTTTAAAATAACAAATTATATAAAGCAACAACTGCTTTCAACACTGACAATAATAATAAATATTTATTGAGCACCAAATCAGCATATTTAGACTGATTTCTGAAGGATCATGTTACACTGAAGACTAGAGTAATGGCTGCAAAAAATTCAGCTTTTACTGTATTTTTTATCAAATGAAACCAGCCTAGATGAGCACAAGAGACATAAATAATAACCATTTGTGTAGGGATTAATAAGTATTTTACAGATTGGTATCTGGTATATTTGATGAGTTTTGTACAGGCACATATATATATATATATCTATGTCTGTCAGTATGTCTGCCCATCAGGTGGACACGTGCCATAATACTCTAGGCAAGCAAGGAACACTTATACATGCATACAGATCATTGCAGCACATTCAGTTGCTACAGGCAGCTCACACATTATGCACTGATGCATACATGGTAATATTAATACTCTCACCCACTGCCTGCATATTTAAATGACCTGCTGTCTAAGCATGGACACCTGTTTCCAGTTAGAAATCCAGATTTTAAAAAGGAAAAATGTATTAAAAATGACAATTCTTGCATCATTTCTCGACTCATGTCATTGCAAACCTATAAGCCTTTCTATCTTCTGTGAAATTCAGATGGAGGAACAGTGACTGGCCACTTTTTCATATAATGAAAGTATAAAACATAAATAAAATCCATGATCTGGGATGTCTAGCTCAGAAACGACAAATAAAAGTCTTCTGAAGTCATACAATATCTTTGTGAAGTGAAAATACTGAAATTTAAGAGCTTATTCACAGAAAAAAATAAAGTCTGTAAAATATATAACTACACCCCACATTCTCTTCTTCAGTTACTGATTTCTAAATGGAATAGCCATTGACCTTCAAATTTAAACAGAACTGAACATACTGTATTTTTAATAATATTCTTTGAATCATTCACTGTGTTGAAGCTACAGGTGCATCTCAGTAAACAAGAATGTCATGTAAAAGTTTATTTCAGTAATTCAACTCAAATTGTGATTTGTAGGCCTTCTGGAAAGTATGTTTATTTACTGTTCATGTACTCAGCACTTGGTAGGGGATCCTTTTGCTTTAATTACTGCCTCAATTCAGCGTGGCATGGAGGTGATCAGTTTGTGGCACTGCTGAGGTGGTATGGAAGCCCAGGTTTCTTTGACAGTGGCCTTCAGCTCATCTGCATTTTTTGTTCTCTTGTTTTTCATTTTCCTCTTGACAATACCCCATAGATTCTCTATGGGGTTCAGGTCTGGTGAGTTTGCTGGCCAGTCAAGCACACCAACACCATGGTCATTTAACCAACTTTTGGTGCTTTTGGCAGTGTGGGTAGTAATGGTGCAATGGACCATCATTGATCCGTGATCTGTTCGGATCAATATCTTCGGTTCAGTAACACATGATCCGCGGATTGATTTATGAAAAAAAAAAAATGTGCGCATGTTCAGTCCACACTCAGCGTTGTAATGGCAGGCAAAGGAACGGAGGAGCTTGAATGCCCTTGAGTCATTTAAAACCCCTGTATGGGAGCAATTTGGCTTCCCTGTCAAATATAATGATGAAGGAAAGAGGTAAGTGGATAAAACCGTGACGGTGTGTAGGCACTGTGGCACAAGAAAGCCATATGACAGTGGAAACACATCAAGCATGGCCACGCATTTGAAGCGACATCACCCCGGTGTTTCACTGACAGGAGTGAAAATGAAGGCTGCTCAACAACCGCTTATCACAGCGGCATTTAAGCAGCCCCTTGTTGCACAATCAGACCTGGCTAAAGCCATCACAAACGCTATCGTTGTGTTTATAGGTGCAGAGGCCATACTCAGTTGTCCAAAATGCGGGCTTTGAACACATGATGAAAGTGCACAAGCCACGTTACAACATCTTTGATCCGTTGCACCCCTAGTGGGTAGGTGCCAAATCAGCATCTTCAAAAAGCTGGTCAGCAGAAAGCAGCATAAAGTGCTCCAAAATGTCTTGGTAAACGGGTGCAGTGACTTTGGTTTAAAAAAAACAAAAAAACATGGACCAACACCAGCAGATGACATTGCACCCCAAATCATCACAGACTGTGGAAAGTTAACACTGGACTTCAAGCAACTTGGGCTATGAGCTTCTCCACCAATGATCCAGACTTTAGGACCTTGGTTTCCAAATGAAATACAAAACTTGCTCTCATCTAAAAAGATTACTTAGGATCACTGGGCAACAGATCTTCTTCTCCTTAGTCCGCGTAAGAAGCATCTGACGCTGTCTGTGGTTTAGCAAATTACTTGACACATATGTGTGTGGTGGCTCTTGATGCCTTGACCTCAGCCTCAGTCCACTCCTTGTGAAGTTCACTCAAATTCTTGAATCGATTTTGCTTGACATCCCTCATAAGGCTGCGGTTCTCTTGGTTGGTTTTGCATCTTTTTCTTCCACACTCAATTTTCTGTTAACATGCTTGGATACAGCACTCTGTAAACAGCCAGCTTCTTTGGCAAAGACAACTGGACAACTGTCAGATCAGCAATCTTCCCCATGATTGTGTAGCCTAGTGAACCAAACTGAGAGATTTTTATGGCTCAGAAAACCTTTGCAAGTGTTTTGTGTTGATTAGCTGATTGTCATGTCATGATATTCTAATTTGTTGAGATGGTGAATTGGTGGGTTTTTGTTAAATGTGAGCCAAAATCATCACAATTAAAAGCACCAAAATACTTCTTCACTTCACTACTTGTTGTATAAGACCACTTCAGTCTATGTGCTTTTAATTTATTTAATACATGAGTTTCACAATTTGAGTTGAATTACTGAAACAAATGAACTTTTCCACAACATTCTAATTGATTGAAATGCACCTTTACTTCCCATGATTCAGTGCTTATACTGGTTATTCAGTGTAACAAATCACTCAAACTAACCTCCAGGGAAACAGAAAAGTCTGAATGATGACCCATGCAAAAGAGATCAATACTAATGTCAGCTATTGGATTGGTTCAGGTCCCTCAGGACCAGTGTGTGATTGGCTACTTGAACCGGGATGATTTGTATATATCCGTGCTGCCATTTAAAGTGACATAGTCACACTGGATCTAAATGGCCATTTCCTGCCCACCACGCGTATGCTGAATGGGTTTACCAATAAAACCCCTCAGGAGGTCTGTTGGGGGCTTACTTTAACTGACAGAGCTGAAGGGAAATCCACCCATGAAAGTAACAGCAGTTCATTTCTTCACTCTATTGAGCGAGTCCATATTGAATGGATTGTAACAGTCTAGTTATTAAAATCAATACCAATAACTGCAATCCCTCATCCTCTGAACAGATATTCAACCAATCAATGGATATCAAATTGTACTTTGCCTATTGTGCATAATTTCCATTTGATAGGCAGCGAGCAGGATTTTGTAAGAATAAAGATCAATGTTTTTTAACAGCGGTTGTTATGACACACTTTTTGACCTACAATACAAACATTCTAATTGCTCATAATTTTCAACTTCAATAGTGCATGCTTCTTTGTTGTAACATACAGTCATATTAAAAATGGCATTAAGTTATAACTTATTATTGACAAATTATTATTTTGACTTCCTTAATCTAATTTTGTGGGAAAATATCACTTGACAATTCACCCAAATGGGTTAAGAAAGATTTTTTTTGCAACATCAGCTGTGAACAAACAGATGATATTACTATTCATGATTTTTAGCTTCCATCGGTCATTATATTGGACATTATACTTGACAGTTCAGTTCAATGGGTTAAAAAAGAGAGAAGTATTTTTTTTTTCTGTGACATCTTCTGTAAAAAAAAAAAAATACTTTTCATGATTTTCTTTTATCATAGCATCATACTACCTTGTTGTACAAGACGGTCATATTGCAATTGGCATTTAGTCATCACACAGAAAATATAAATTCTTCTTCTTATTATTTATTTGTTTATTTATTTATTTTTGTTCATCCAAATTTTGTGAAAAATATCACTTGACCGTTCAGTTAAATGGGTTCAGAAAAAGTTATTATTATTATTATTATTATTATTATTATTATTGTGACATCATCTGTTGAAACAACTACTACAACAACACACAAATGATATGACTGTTTCATTAATCATACTGAAAATAATCAAGGCAATGGCAAGGCAATGCATTATGGGATTCAGTATTTTATATTTCATACCGTATTTTTTTACTGTAATGTCCATACTGCACATTTAGGTCATTCTGTGAAAATTTGCATATTGTGTACAACATTTATTCTGGATACTGCAAAAATAGATAATGCAGCATGCCATCCAATCGGCCTTGGAACTTATAACTAGGTTATATTAAGTAACTCAACATGATTGTCTGTGAAGAGAAATGGCTTTTATTTCATGGTCCCTGAACCTTCCTGTATAGTATTATTTCTGATCCTGACACGATCCCTATTACGGCTCCTGCATTTTGTGGCTTCTTGCTTGGCTGACATTTCTGTAACATATGATTACATTATAATAATATTAAACTTGTCAAGTGTAGTCTGAAAAAATCATCAACCACTGAATCCTACGGACTCAAACGGGGGTTGAGAAAGGGACAGGTCTTAGACTATTCTCTCTGGCCTGGAAAAATGTGTTGACATGTTGATAGATTAAAAGAAGGAGCGAGCATGAAATATTGCTAAAAGACTACAGCCAACAAAAGAGAACATCCCCAATGGCCTGCCATTCTAATTGGACCTGACAGTCAAGTTGAAGATAAAAGAGAAACAAGATATGGGGCTTATGTCCACATCCAACGGAGACTTTGAGTACTGCCATTGTAGTGCATAAGCAAGGTTGGCGATATATAAAATCTCATCATCCCTAATCAAATGATTGAGCACAAAAGCATACAATACGCACCGCATGGGAAAAAAAAAAGGAACATTTGTTAAGGTTAGAAGACCAGGGGCCTGGGTTTATGGATATTGATGCTGGTGGAATTGCGTGTCGGAGCAAAGCAGGGGCCTCACAGAGAGAGCATCATTCATCCCAGCGGCCTCTTATACACACACGGAATGAGGTGCCAACCTGTGTCACTCAAAGAGCCATTTCTGTCCACCTCGCTCTATTGTCCTCTGACAGAGAGAGAGAGAGAGAGAGAGAGAGAGAGGGAAGTGTGAGTGTGAGAGGGAGAGCATGGGTGTGTGGGGAAAATAGGGTGAGAGGAAACACCCTGTGAGAAAGAAATAAAGCAGGGTAGAAGAGTGCAGGAGTAGGGGTGGACATTCATCAGTATCCCCTTTTATCACGTTTAAATGCTGGAGTCTGGATAAAGCATTGATTGTTGCCTTTTCAGACTGGGCCACTAGAAAAAGATTTAGTAGAGAGAGAAAAAGGGTGAGAGATGGACAGAGAGAGATCTGACATGGGAATAGATAATTCTATACAGTATCCAGTATAGGATGATTATAATAGCCTACAGTAACTTTCAAACTCAAAACTTTCTTCCCAGTTGGAAAAAGAGACTACATACTCAAACTGAGAACCAAAAATGATTCTGACATCATGGGATTTTTTATGTCAGAAATCTGAAGACAATTTAGATGAGCCCAAATTTAAATATCAATTATGCCTATTGGGTGATTAAAAACTGTTTTATCCGATCACGCCGAGTTCAAGTTAGAATGCTATTATTCCCAACAACGTTATTTCAGTACTGAGATATATCATAGTTTTTTTTTTTTTTTTTCTTTTTTATCTTACCCCTCTGAAGTTGATTAATGCATATATGTGTTATGAGGCATTTTTTCCTGATAACCCAAAAAAGAACTTAAATTACATTTTCAGTTGTGATCGTACAGATAAGAGCAATACATCAATAAAATCTGTAAAGGGTATACTTTTATTTTTATACAGACATAATAACAACAAAACTTTGTGCACTTATAAAAGAAAGATAACAAACAAGGTGTGCTGTCTGCAGCCTTTGTCTGCGCTGATCTTCATTTAGACACGCGTCATTAAAATGAACTGTAACTCCGTGAATACTCAACGAAGAGACATGGGAGAGATGTTAAATTTAACTATTATTGTTTAGTATTTTTTTTTGTCTTTTTTTAAATGTATAAATATTTTTTATTCATTTTTATTTCAGTTTTAGTTTTAGTTGTCTTCGTACTTAGACAAAATTTAAATTAAAATGAGAAATGTTGCCTTGTCAACTAGCTTTATATTATATTGTAATAAAATGGTGGAAAACCACACACATATATATATATATATATATATATAATGGTTTTAATTTTAGTTTAAGTTTTAATTTTTGTTAAATATAATAACCCTGGTTCGCAAACACCAGAACAACTAAAATAAGAAGTAAAATGCTGGAGAATCTGTTGTTTCTGGATGTCTTTCCGTCTTGATATTCTTCCAAAGAAGAAGAACAACGAAGGAGTAGCTAAAGCTTATTTATGACAAGTTAAATAGCTTTCCCCCGTTAAAACGTAATTAAGTTTTTTAAAAATGCTGTTATTGGAGGATGATTGAAGCAATTAAACTTTCCATCTTTGATTATGCACAATTTCGCATCCAAAGAGGATTTTTATATTTTAAATATGGTGTGATGTCATGTTTTCTTTTGTTTTTGAAGTGTTAAAAGCTGTTCTTGCATATAGAAGATCTGCAAAGTCGCAAAGATTAAAGTTTTGAACAGAAATATATATTCTTTATAAAAGTGAATCTACACCTTCCTATAATACCTCGTTCAAACACGCCCCCACATCTACGTCGCTGTGTGGGATGATTTGGATAACACCGCCCAACCACCACCACAGAAAGAAGGCATAACTTTTATTCTCATTGTAGTTTTGTTGATACACCGTGTGTATGCGAAAGCCAAACTACTTTGTTACTAACAAACTACCCACTTGTTAGTACAATAATACTAACAAGTGGGTCTTAAGAGGGAATTATTATTATTATTATTATTATTATTATAATTATTATTTTTTTTATTATTATTATTACTTACCTAGAAAAAAAATGCTTAATCTTAAACATTGCTTCTTTATTTTAAATCATAATGTTCCTTTGTTTTAATTGTGGAGTTTGGACCTCACTTTAGATTTGAGCAAGATATTTCCTTACATCCTTTATCATCACACTAACAACAACAATCACAAATCTCTGTTTCATGCTCTCTTATTCATGCAAGCAAATGGTGGTTTCCATCAGCACAGTGAAGCTGCTAGGATGGAGCGTACTTGTTGAATTATACAGACACAATAGTCACAGATCACTGCAGTGCCTGCTTCTGACAGATATGAATACCTGTGAAGAGGACAGGAAGTATATGAGGAGCATATCTACCTGTCTCTTTCCTGCTCTCACTCTCTCCCAGTCACAGCTGAAGATACACATCCTGAGCTGCATAATAAAAATGAAGAAAGCATTTCTTCAACACCTGTGATCACTAAAAGCAAATGTTGGTCTTTGATTTACCAACTGGATGCACTCACAGCTCTGTACTGCAGTTATCGAGACGTGTTTTCCCCTGCCTTTGTGCATGTCTCTCCTAACTGACGAGGCCTCTGACTCATCGCTTGTGTCCTTCTCAGCATCAAGAACACGTCAGGTGAAACATGTCCAGGTTTTTAATTCAAAGGATTTTAATTAAGCAATTAATAGATCAGCAAGAAACAGCAGGCTGGTGTCAGTCTGTGACCCCAAATCTGTGATTAAGCACAGCTAGATGAAAAACAAAATGAGGTTAGGTGGGGCTCAGGGGAGCGTTGATTGCTAAAATGTTTTGTAGTGAGCCCTGGTGGGGGGAGAGATATGCTTCCTGTTGAAAATAGGGCCACTTCGAAAACTTTGTGTATGTTTCTAGGATGGCAGTCTCAAAGCAGGGGTGCTTCTAGCCTTTATCAGCACCCATCCAAAAAGTGTGCCCATATTTTGATACTCTTTCTTTAAATACTGTTTTGGATATAAATGGAAATAAATCATCTTTACCTAAATCACAGAGTTTATCACATACTGTACACACAATAAAGAGTAATCTCATAGTTGACAAAATATAGAAAACAAAAGTTGTCACTGGGACAGTACCATTGCACCATATTTATCACTAAAGGCTGCATTTTGATACCTTAAAGGTACATACTGGTCACTAAAATGCAAGGCAGGGCAAGTCCCCACCAATAATTAAAAATGGAAAATCTGCCCCCCCCCCCCCAATATTTGAAACTCTTGCACTGTTCTGCTGTACTACACTGAGCGCTATATGATGATATGTGTCCATTTTGAGAGAGAGAGAGAGAGAGAGAGAGAGAGAGAGAGAGAGAGAGAGGATAAAAATAGTGTGTGTGAATGATCTGTTTGTCTCTGTTTAGTTACTTTAAGAAACACATTGTTGCTGCTGAGTAATGTCTTGAAGCAATTTTATTAAAATAAAAGGCGAGGGATAGTGCTGAAAACATTTGTGCTCGCTTCTCAGGGCTCTGAGCTTAGTTTTATGCATAGGAGAACTCGTAAATGTAACAAAAGAAACAATAGAAACAGTCAAAAACTTAAGGAGTAACCTTGTGTTCAATAATAAAAGATTCTGACTGAAAAATAGCCTTACCATTACAAGGTGATATCTCACTCCTTAAAGTGATTTACAGTAATTGCATTTTATTTCTAATTAAGCTTTTTAAAATGCCCAGTTAAAACAATAGAATAAGAACAAGAAAGAATAAATAGCAATCATGAAAACCATATCAATGTTAAATTGTAGGCTACTAGGTGGCACAGAAGACGCCAAAAGTGGATTGTAGGTGTATTTTCTTTTATGTTTATTAAGGCTCAGAGGTGGAATGAGTGCAATTAAATTCATAAATTTATAGTGAGATCAATGTTTTAACAATTTTAATAAGCTATAGAAATATTCAGTGATCTGAAGTGTACAGGAATGATGCAATTTTGAATTGGTAATCATGAATCACCGACTAGTTTAAAAACACTAAATAAACAATCCAAGAATGATCTGCACAACCAGACTTCAATACTAGTACGATGGGGAGAAAATGACTGACTAAAACCTTATGGGTCATCTGTAGAAATCAAACGCTTTCCCAAAGCTCATGTCCACCATTCTTTCCTGCTCTTCTTTTCACCTTCTGCCTCTACGACAGGGAATTTGCTCCCTTGATAAACCGAGGACCAGGGCCAAACACTCACCTGAGCCTTGCCAATTAAGTTTCAATGTGATACTCTTATCAAATTGGCTTTTACAGCCAAACTCGACAGACACGGGAATGCTGGAGGAGAGAGAGCAGTCACAGACATTTAAGAAATGTGCCACTTTGAGATAAAGCTTTCTTTATACACGCAAACGCTCCTGATGAATACAGAAGCCTAATTAGACTAAACGGCGTTCACAAAGACCATACCAGAATACAAAACGGGGATGTGTGTGCATGTGCGAGCAAAAGCACAC
This sequence comes from Carassius auratus, assembly GCF_003368295.1. Lineage (NCBI taxonomy): Eukaryota > Metazoa > Chordata > Actinopteri > Cypriniformes > Cyprinidae > Carassius > Carassius auratus. The sequence goes on from NW_020524189.1 coordinate 41,336, forward strand.
ATGCATTTAAGACTGCAATGTCATTTTCAGTTGTTGAACAAATTAGGCACATTGAAAGGTTTAGACGGGTTCTGTAAACACCCTCAAGGATTCAAAGAGACTTAACGAACATGCTACACAAAAAACTGTAATTGCAAAAACAGTCAAATACATATCATCGCCACATATGCCGATAATAATCAACATGTGGCAGAGAAAAATTACGTAAGTCAATATGCTACATTCAAGCCACTAAACCACAAAACTGACTTTAACAATAATCCTAAAAGATATGGAAAATAAATGAATAACCGCACATCTCATACAGAGAGAAAGCGCAGAACCTGAAAGTGATTAATCTAATGAACTTCACATTGCAGCTAAAGGGACGTTGTCAGAGTTATCATTTTACAGTAAAATACAGGACGCTCTGGGGAATAAATGAAGCACCATGAAATCCCAACTGAAGTTAAAACTCTGAAAAGAGTTTCATTCAATCCCAAGTTACATAAATAAGACCAAAGAATGAAAGGAGGATAAAGCAGGGCAATCTAAGATTAATTTCTCTCTCATTTTTTTCTATCTCCGTTTCGCTTTCACATGTACGACTCAACAGTGCCACGTTTTAAGGGTGACTCAGACATCATATGATTCAGAAAGGGAAAATTGTTATTATGGGGTGAAGGAGCAGGTGCTGTAACCTTAGTAACAAGTTATGCTAACCAAAACCTTGTGGGTAGGGCACTTAGAGAGAATGTGCAAGACAACTCAGGCCGCATCTTGTAAGACTTCTCTGTAGCCACTAGAGCGTAGAAACATCTTCGGTTCATTTCTAGGACAGGCCATTTTCTGACTTGAACATGACAGTTACATAGTCCTCAGACTTAGATTTTTGTGCAAACAAATTTTACATGATCACCGGTGCCCAAACCTTTTTGTAGAATGTTCAGAAACAATGCTCTTATACTAAAAACATAACAATAAAACAACTGAATTATTAAGCATAAGGGTGCTCAATCTCCTTAAATCTGTCAAGAACGCATCTGGGTAATACTTCAACCCAAAATTATATGAAAAAGGTGATCAAGTAAGTTTTGCTTAAAATGAAGACCATTTATAGGGAATTTTACGAACGAAAATGTTTATTTTAATTAGTAATTTGTTTTTATCTTCATTCATTCATTTCGGTTATTTATATTAACATCACTTTGAAAAAAAAGAAGATAATTCTCATCCAAAATTCAGAAATAACTATATTGTGAGTAAATATATATATATTTCCGGACTATATTTATCAAAATTAATTTGACATGAACCGAGAGAAATGAACCTAGAGAAAACATTGTCATCTACAGCCGCCAGAGGGCGCTCTATGCTGCTCAGTGCTCCTGTAGTCTATACACTGAGCAGCATAGAGCGCCCTCTCGCGGCTGTAGACGGTAATGTTTTCTTTTGGTTCTTGGTTCTGAATAAATGCGACTGATACTCCAGTGCGACTTATATATGTTTTTTTCCTCATCATGACGTATTTTTGGACTGATGCGACTTGTACTCAGGTGCGACTTAAAGTCCGAAAAATTCTCTTTTGCTCATCAATGGTGCATTTATTTGACCAAAAATACACTAAAACAGCAGTATTATGTGCTGTGAAACATTATTACAATTTCAAACAACTCCTTTTAATATATTTTAAAATGTAGCTGATTCCCGTGATGATAAAACTGAGCAGCCATTCCTTCAATATTTAATGTCACATGATCATTCAGAATATATATATACACACACAAACACACATATATACATTCTGATGCATTACAGTAAAAAAAAAGAGGAAAGTGTGCTTATTTGTTATAAAAAGAAAAATATCTATATATCAATACAAATCATAACGTTTTTTTTTTTTAAAAATATATATTTCATTTGAATTTAAATATGACCTAGGATTGTTTTTGTTAGGATCCCCCATGAATGTGAAAGTGAAAGTGAAAGTGACATTCAGCCAAGTATGGTGACCCATACTCAGAATTCGTGCTTTGCATTTAACCCATCCGAAGTGCACACACACAGAGCAGTGAACACACACACACACTGTGAACACACACCCGGAGCAGTGGGCAGCCATTTATGCTGCGGCGCCCGGGGAGCAGTTGGGGGTTCGATGCCTTGCTCAAGGGCACCTAAGTCGTGATATTGAAGGTGGAGAGAGCACTGTACATGCACTCCCCCAACCCACAATTCCTGCTGGCCCGAGACTCGAACTCACAACCTTTCGATTGCGAGTCCAACTCAATAACCATTTCATCATTTACAAATTCACAGCATGATACTGAATTTTCATTGATTGTACAGGGCCTCCCTGATTGGATTTACATGATGTCTTCACCTCTGTGGTAATGATACATTCCTTCAGGAACAAAATGGCCAGAGTAGACTGAAAGTACTAGCTCATTTTTCTCTGACACTCATGGGTGGAGCACTGCGCCCCTCTCATTAATAAGCAGCGATTAGTCTTAATAAAAGGAAGAGGACCTGTTATTTAGTAGTAATTGTGTTAAGTAGTTACTATGGGAAGTCAAATGCTAAAGCCCGGAGAAACTGGCCGATGGGGACGATGTCCTGTCAGGGACAATCTTCCGCTCACTAAATAGTGCTCAGACAGGCCAGGGTGTGAAACAACCCCACATTTATCATCTTCACAAATCCAGAGCCGTGGGGCTGTCATATGCTCATGTGCACACACACATGCAGATGCACATACCCTTAGCCATAAATATAGCTAGTTTTAAAAAATGCAGAAGGGAATCTCTCTCTCATTTCAACACAAACACATATATACACTCCCCTGAGGCTATGAGCTCCTCCACATGCCAACAGAGCAGAGGAGGGAGCGGGCATCATGCCAGTGTTGGACAAGGCATAGCAGCACATGGCATCACATAACACCCAGTCCCACCTTCTGCTGAGTAAAGAGAGAATGTGCACAAAGAGAGAGAGAGAGAGAGAGAGAGAGAGAGAGAGAGAGAGAGAGAGAGAGCGAGACGCCATAGTGAGTTTAAAACTTGTTCAACTTCAATAGTAAACCAATTTCCATGCCACCCTACAAATAACTACAAAGAAACATTAAGTAACACACTGAGTTACATGTGAAATTATAAGTAGAAAGACTAAAATAGTATTTTCTGTACAATGGCTTTAGGAAATTGTACAATAACATTTGTTTTGGACATAGTTCTGTACTATTTAGGACAATATATATAAAAAATTACTAAAAATATGAACTGTATGTTTACAGAGGGGCTTGAGATGTATATCATCTATGATAATATCGTAATCATTGTTTACATGATATGCAATTTGACATTATTGAGTATAATCGCAAAAACCAAACAAAATACACCCAGTGCGTGCGTGCATACACTGGGATGTAGGTTAGACTACTGCCTGATTTAGAGTTCACGCTTTGACAGAGTGATTTCGTTATTTAGAATCCCCCCGAAATGCAAGATAAGGGTGCAAAAATGCCCCCGCATGACATTTATATGCCCTCTACATTTATATTATCTGATATTGTTAATATAACACGAAGAGTGATGTTTTCTTCTACAAATATCTAAAGATTGCAAATGTAATGTAATGAATAATTCAAGAAGTTAATATTAATATAAGTGACTTACATTTCAGACAACAGTTCTAGTTATTCCCTTATATCGAAAATTACAATAGTTTTAAACAAAGCCTCAGCAGAACTGTTTTGCATCTCACACACCACACTGTTTCATTCCTGAATCAATCAGCCTTTTGAATGAATCAGTTAAATGAATGACTCAACGACTCACTCATGCAGTGATTTGCCTGCTACCTGCTGCTGATTTTAAGTTTATATTGAAAGTATATTTTCCCCAAATCATTTTAAATATCAGTATTCAAAAAACAGGCCTTATAAAAAGGTAAAAATGCCCATAAAAGGTTAAAATCAATTTATTCTATTACTGCTGCAAACTAATCTTCTCACAGTATATGAAGAATTTGGGATTCACCTGATATAGATATCATTTTAATTTCATATATATATATATATATATATATATATATAATATTCAATATGTATTTATGGATATGCAGTGCATCATTATAGTGACATGGAATTATCATGAAGTACCTAAATATAAATGTACTACACTTAAAATTAAAAAGTAACTTTTATTTTATTTATTTTTTGGACATACAATAGTATTACTACGGCAGTCTTGGAAGTACTCTATATATAGCATGAGAATTCAGTAATATTGTATATATCAAAGTACCATGGTATTACCATCACAGTAAACAGTATGTTATACTGTATCTTTGAAGTATCATATAAAAATACAATGGTACACAAATAGGATAATAATTCAGCACAATTAAAAATTCTCTAAAATCATCACTGTAAAGGGGCAGGTGACTGTCCCTTTAAAAACATAACTATGCTTTTAATAACCACCCTGGAATATGCAGATAAATTCAAAGGTCACTGTATTGTCCATAATTAATGGCGTGCCTCTGTGACAGCCACGCTTTCCTGTCATATTGCATGCATGTAAGCAGTCGTAAACAGCCATCAGCTGAATGTGACGTAAATATAAGACACATCTCCCAAAGAGGTTAGGTCACACAGCCGGTGTCTTCTGAGAGAACGCTTTAGTGCTGTGTATGAGAGCTTGTCATCCTGGCTTTCAATGGGTGAAGTGCATCCACGTGTAATGGGCCATGTCTGGAAATCGATTCCAATTGCAATGCTAAAGCTGTACCACCCTCCTCTAAAAAGCACCCAACAAAGTCCTCAACTCTCCAGTCATTTAGCATGAGGGCCGGTGGGATTTAAGTGTTGAAATGAGATGTTAACATTAAGTTATTAGGCTGATGGCCTCTGTCAGGTGAGCGTTAACTTAGAATTATATTCCTTCAAAGGCTGGTACAGTCCAGAATATGACAAGATTTAGCATTCAGTTTAATTAAAAATGTCTAATTCAGAGGCTGCATCCCAAATGACACAAGATGCACTTACTATTCTTACACACTATGTATTTATTTACTCGACTCACCTCCAATCTCTTATTGGTTTTTGGTCCATGTTTGTATGTATTAAACTACCCATGACCTGGTCATTGCTAGCGTCGTGCTACTGTTTGAGCTACAAAAATGCTAAAGGCAACTTGCTGGCTGCAAATAAAACCTTGGTCAAGTTTTGGAGGGCAGCTAGACTCACAATACCACCAACGCAATATCAAAGTCTACTTTCATCCTTAGGGTTCCCTTTCCATATTTCAATTGTTAGGAGAATTGTACAAGAGCAATGGTTAAATTCTACATCTAAGAAACACACAAACAGTAAATAAATTGCTACTGCATATGTGAAATGCAAATTATGGTTAATTTATCAATACCATTATGCTGTTTAATTTCAGTGATAATTCAATAAGAAGATTTGAAAACAGATTTTAAATAAACCCTGTATTCTCAACTCATTTATTCACTGAAGTGAATATCAGATTTGCTAAATTTATAATATATATTTGACATTATTTTTGTATCTAATGGTGTTGGAAAATATTGAGGTGTTTAAAACAAGCATTTTGCGAGATTAAGAGATTAACGTTGAACATATTAATGCAAAATAATTCATTTTTGTTTCAGTACTAAAGGATCAGTAAACTGTAAAATCGGCATGCTTATAAAACAGGGTGAAATGTTCTAAAGCGGTAGATGAAAAAAATGAACTCGTTTTTTGGGGTCAATAGGTAAAAGTATTGATGTATGTCACTGTTGTTGAGCTTGAACAAGGTTGGTTGTAACCCAATAACAAGATATTTCCTTCCACACTTGCTCTGCTCTCCTGCATGAGTCTTAAAAGCTTGACACATTAAGCTTGTATGTGGAATGAGTCAGTATATAGCCAATACAATCTTCTGTAATCCTGTAATCCAAGTAAAAGAGGAAAATATATTAAAAGGGATCACAAAAAGGAAATGCATCGAATATATTCACAAAACAGCTGAGCTGAAACATTTGATTACCACTACAAAGCTGATACTTGTATTTTGCTGGCTTTTTCATCTGTGGAGCGACAGATCAATTCCTGTTTGTCTGTTATATTTTCAAAACTTAATCGTGGCCCTTCCAGAAGCTGCCCAGAGTATCTGAGAACACTTAATAAATGGCGAGTTGTTATTGACTTCAATTTAGAGAAAGCTGCTGAATGCTTTTCTTCCATAGAGGCCCAGCTCACCTCGGGGAAATCCAGAATTGCATTGCCATAGGAAACATATTACCAGAGGTCAGAACCTCCAGTTTACAGGATTTATCGCTGAGCCTTCAATCATATTTTCACCTGTCTCAACTCTCACTGCCCTCAGTAGCTTCTCCATAGCTGCAGTGGATTCAGGCTGGCCTCCACCCATACAAACACATATATTTATATAAAATGTCATATATATATATATATATATATATATATATATATATATATATATATATATATATATATATATATATATATATATATATATATATATATATCTGCACTATTTAGTTAAAAATACATCAATGGAAAACAATTATAAACAAAGAGGATATAATAATTTTTCATAACTAAAAAGTCTTATAAATGTTTAATCCCATGTCACAAATGTCCATTTTACATCAAATAAATATACTTAAATGATTTTAGCAAATGGCTGCAATATAACGAGTGAAAAATTTAAGGGGGTCTGAATACTTTCCCTACCCACTGTATGTGTGTGTATGTGTATATATATATATATATATATATATATATATATATATATATATATATATATATATATATATATATATATTATTCCGCCAGGATGGATGAAATTGATCAAAATTAACAGTAAAGACTTTTGCATCGATGATTTTTTATTTGTTCTTTTTAATAAACTTTCTTGTCATCTTGAGCAAAAAACAAAACAACAACAAAAAATGTTCCACAAGCACAGCTGTTTTCAACATTGTTAATAACTGATAATAACAAGAAATATTTCTTGAACAACATATATTAAATATATATTAAAACAAAAAAAAGTTGTTTTGAAATGTAATAATATTCTACATGTAATAGTTTTTACTTATTGATCAAATAAATGTAGCCATTGTAAGTTACTTTATTTATTAATTAATTTTTTTAAATCCTACCAACCCCAACATGTCCAAAAAAGACAGTAAAAGTGTGACTTTGAGTGCATGGCCATTTTATGTTAGAATGGATTGTAAAAACTACATGCATTCATCTAAAGTGACTTACAGTGCATTCAAGCTTTACATTTGTCACTCTATGAGTTCTCTAGGAACTGAACTCTTGACCTTGCTGTTGCTAACATCATCTCAATCCTCTGTAGCTGAGCTACAGGAACACAGAAAGATGCCTTACAGAGACTTCTCTTCCTTTCCCTGAAGTACTCAGCTTTCCCTGTGAACACTGAATTTCAATTGCTATTCATTTCAAAAACAAGGACCAATCATTCTCAGTGTATGATCCAAAGTCTAAAAGTATCATGTTAACTGCATTAAAACCCCACTGGATGAGTCAGGTAACATTTTAAGGATGATTTGAACTCAACATCTTTTCTTTGTCTCACTGTATGCTGAAGCTTTAGAAGGCATTTAAGGTGTCTGAGCCTACATGCTATATCCTATATGAGTTTACATAATATCAGAATGACTTTTCTTGCAAAAATTTTGTTTATGACAGAAACTATGGATGCAGCCATATGCAGCACAGCCAGACTCATATATCAACAGAAACTATGTCCCCCTTCTGTCAATGTTTAATTAATTTGCTTGACTTTTCATTTATGGCTTCCCACCGAAGTAAAGCTGAGAATGCTGATTGTGTCTTCCTACTTTAATGGATCACCAAATAACAAGCAAAAGTCTGTTGTCTGAAATAATTCACAGTAGCCTTTTATGCTCCGGTTGAAAGTCTGAGAGGATCAGGGTCTCGTGCAGCTATAATTACCATCTCTTTACCAAACATCAAACATTGACAAAGTCCCTTTTTACTGCAAACTGCTGGCAGAGCAACACCAGGATAATGAATTCACACATTACCAGAATGTTAATTGCAAATAGCCAATCTCAGTTCTGCATGCAAATGTAACATTTGCATATGACTGGAGAGGAAATATAAAAAGGATCCTTGAAACTATGAGGCTGACTGTTCCATGGGAGATTCCCTTATTTCCGATGGCACACAGGAATACCAGACTCGAGACATTGGAGACTACTGGGCACAAATGCAGGGTAGACTCATGATATTGGAATGAAAATGAGCCGCAGATTCATTTTCATTTTCTGATTCCCTGTTCACACAGTCCTGTTGGGGAAAAGTCCACAGCTCATGTTTAATGGACGGCAATGCCTCAGTTCTATTCAGAAAAACATAAAATAAATACAAATTGCCATGAGACTGAGTTGTTTGGATCGACAGTATATTCCATTACTTATGAGATCTATCTGAAAATCGAAATACTATTAATGAATTTATAACTCTAATATGATTATTACATTATTAATAAGGTGTGTTAATGTAGCACTTAAAGATACTTTTATGGAAAAAAAACTATCTCAAGAATAAATTATACATTTATACATATATGCGTATATTTTGTGTTAATATTTACTGTGTGTTTGTGATATATATATATTTTTTATTTTAAAAAAATGTATTTAATTTGTATATATATATATTTAAAAAAAATCCAGTGTATTTTTTATTTTTTTTCAAGCACAGTTGATACAGGACTTCGAAGACTTCAGGACAGGTATTCTCCCACTGAGCTTCAGTAAAGCTGAACTTGCCTTCTGAGCTTCAGTCAGGAGGAGAGTTTCATAATTAGGCACCCAGGGATTAAGTTTCCTATATAGGGGGAAAAAAATACTATATAGATAAAGCAGTAGGGTAGTCAATGGGCAGTTCTGAGCAGGCCAGCTCAGTGGCCCCAAAACAGTGAGAATGAGATACCAGGCAAATTCCTCATGAAGCTCCCAGAGACTGTGGCTGGCAAAGTTAATTGTATCCGTGACCTAGTGAAGCATAGAAACACCCACAATTGTTGTTATTTTATCTTACATAGATTCTCCTCACAAAATATATTTGTTTTTGTGGACATAACAGACTGACTGCATAGACTGCATTAGTTGCTTAGAAATATTCGATGATAGTCTTATCCTGTTCATAAGACAAGATAAAGATTGCCGCTTTTTTGGAGAATATTTACTGTGTGTGTGTGTGTGTGTATAGTAAATATATATATATATATATATATATATATATATATATATATATATATATATATATATATATATATATATATAGTTTAAGATGATGATTGTTATTAACCATTTATGTTTCATGTACTGCTAACCATCCATTTCTTCTAAGGAAAGCATGTTGATATTAAACAATCAATTATATGTTGCTAATTGGCAACACATTTTTGCATTTGTTTCCATTTACTGCATGTTTTTTGCTGCTTCTGTATCCTGACTTGATTTAAAAGTGACCTGTTTTTTTTCCCAGTTTTCTCTGATCTGCAGGCACCCTTAATCATCTGTGCAAAGCCACACCACACCAAATGAGGTCCCCAAATAATTAAGAACATTAGTCTCCGAACAATAAATCTGTTCCACAAACAAAACATTAATCAACAGGAAGCAGGAAGTGAGGTTTAATTCAGACATGCAAAATCAATCACTGAAAAAATATGATTTCCAAATACGATTGCCCAGGTTTGCGTACTCGAGGACAAAAACAAAAGCAAGATAAAGTGGTGCTGATAAGAACAAGCTCATAGACTTATACTGTAGATTTTGCTGAAATCTTAAACTGCACTCCCAATGTGTCTGAATGAATAATTCTATTTGAAACAAAGGGTTTTTATGTTAAATGAGTCGTGTAGGCAAGTGCTGCAAGCAGATTTTGAGAGTGCAGATTATTTGACAAAACCAGACATTTGTTAAAGAACTAATTCAGAATTCACTCAACTGTTATTCCATGTGATACATCAAGTTGCATTGTGCACTTTTATGTGGGCCTAAATGTGATATGGAAATGTTGAAATCTTATAGCCAGAACTGAAACAACAGCTTCAACTCATTTGATTGATTTTTAGTAATTTAGTGTTAGTAAATCAGTGACTTACAGGTATCAAACTGTACATGATGTACGTAATTATTATTATTAGGTCAGGTAATATTGTAAGTAAAACTGTATGCAATTATGTTTTACAAGACTAAAATTGATCAAGACAAGCTTTGTTTAAAACTTTAAAATAAAGTTTAAAAATGCTTGAAATTTTAGATATAAATTGCAATAAAATTGAAAAAGAGTTCAAAATCCTAAAAAAAAAGTATCATAGTTTCCACAAAATATTAAGAAGCACAATGGTTTTCAGCACTGATAATAATACAAAATCCTTCTTGAGCACCAAATCAGCATATCAGAATGATCATATTAGAATTTCTGAAGGATCACGTGACACTGAAAATGGAGTAATGACTGCTGAAAATTCAGCTTTTTCATCATAGGAATAAATTACATTTTAAAATGTATTCATATGGAAAACAGTTATTTTAAAGCTGTAATGATATTGCACAATTTGTCCAGCTTTTACTGTATTTTTGATCAAATACATGCAGCCCTAGAGATCTTACCAACCCCAAGCTTTTGACCAATGGTGTAAATTTCTGTGGCTTTGCCAAAATCATTTCATATTCCAACTCATGAATTAACTTAAATTTTAAGTTGTGACGGGCAGCTTGATTTCAATAAGTACTCAAAATTTTGAGTTCTGAAAGTTAAAGTATGATTGCATATTGCAGCAAGCTTTTTTTATCTCAAAATATCAAGTGAATCATATCCCATTACTCTCAGATGATCACAACAGAAAATGTAACTTTCTGATACAGCTGAGCTAAATTATAAAAGATCTGGACAACAGGCAGTTTCAAAGTTGGATGTAAAGACAGATACTGGCACTTACTGTAAGTCAAGCAGCACTGATCGTAGGGCAAATAGAGAGCTAAAGTAGTGTCCACCCTCACCTTTCAGCAACACCCACATCTCTACATGGCATCGTGAGCAGGGTCGATGAGGGTGAACAGATTCAGACAGCTAATAAATCAAACCAACCTCCCCCTTCCAAAAAAAATGGAGGGTAAGAAAAAGGGGATTTCATCATTACAGCCCAGATCGCTCCTACTGAACCCAAAGTCCTGAGAGCAGCACTTTGCCATCATGCTATGCTAAGCATAGACGAACCACAGCCTCGTAGCCAAGAGCCAATTCATTCATTCACCCTCAACCTTTTGCTGATCACCCATCAGAAGCTCTTCCCCTCCCAACCGGAAAGCACAACATGTCTTCTGATCAGCACTCTGCAGTAATAACCCCAACGAAGTGTATATACAACAAGTGCCATTAAATGTTAAGGAGGCAGAGTTTGACCGATATTCAGGCTGACTGTGCTGTGGCATCACAGCAAACCACTCCCCTCGACCGCTGCGGCTCTATAACACCCTTCACAGTGACCGCCAAATATGACTGCCACAGAAACTGGGACGCAGCATGCCACATATTTCAATCTACACAGGAGAGAGGGATCTAGGGATGTGGAACAGAGGGAATGATATTGACATGGGCCCGTTTCAAATGCCTCCCTCCATCTATCTACCCCTCTACCCTCTCCAGATTCTGCTTGTTACCAGCTACTCACAACCAGGTCACCAAACAAAATCACACTCACATTCATAAAAATACACACACACACACACACACACACACACACACACACACACACACACACACACACACACAATACAGTATGTATATATAGGCAAAAAATTAAAATAAAAAATAAAATCTAAACTATTTAAAGTACTATTTAATACCCCTGAGGCACATGCATGGGAATCACATCAGTCTGTTTTTTTATTTATTTTTTTTATAAATCCTAAAGACGTAAGATCATACAATCAAAACCACATTCAAATGCATGCATGAAAATTGTTGGTACTGCAGCCATTAATTACCTGATTTGCTGATTATTTAATCACTTGGTTTACAATTAGTCACAAATTGAATATCTAAGAAAAGCTACCAAATAAACATTTTATTGTTGAATTTAGGGGCATGATTAAATGCATAGATTTTTTCTTTTTTTTTTTTTTTTACAGATTTATTAATGATTGTGAAAAAAAAAAAAAAAAAACAATAAATGAATAACCCAAACTGATACCAATATATATATATATATAAAAAATTAAATGTGGTGAACATACTGAGATGGCATCTCTGTGAAGGTGGAAATAATTGATCACAAGTCCCCCGAGAGAGCCTCGCTGTTTAATAATTTCACATGACACTGAAAAGAACATTTTGAGCTATATTATAAAATAATATTTCCACAATTAGCATTGTGTTGGGTATAAAATAAATGGTTTTAGTTTTTGGTACTAAAATATATTTTTCTGTACATCAAATTGAGGGCAATTATAACAAAGTTTATTTAATCACAAATAAGCCAGAGTGAAGAAATTATAAAATAATTAAACAACTGAACATGAAAATGCTATTTTAAATGTGTGTAGTCATATAGCAGATAGACTGATTTAAAAAATAACAAATATTGCTTATGCTAAAAGACAAATGGCAGATTTGTAGTAATCAGTCAGGAAGGAAAATGTAATTGCCCCGCAGATTCATTAGCAGCACCAATATGTTTAAAGCTTTCCTGCCTTGCTGCTTTGCTGTATGGTTGGCGTTTGACACCTCCAATAAACTCAGCATCTCACTGTGAAGTGGAGCGAATCGCAGAAGAACTTGCATGCTGCATCCTCACATTTCCATGCATACGACCTCTATAATGATATTAGCACTGGGATCTTTAATTACCTCCACTGGTGAGTTGTTAAATAGGGGGGTCAAAGTATTGGCCGTACACCCAGACTAGGGTAATTCATACAGCTCCCTGGTGTGCAAAAGCTCAATGGTTCTTCAGCCAACAGTGCTATGACTCTATAGCTAATTCTGTAACAGATGATAAGATGCCATCCAAAAGTACCATTCTGTGCTTTTGGCAGTTCTACTCAGCAACCATAACAAATGAAGGCGAAAGTGCTTCCCATCACCAGTTCTGAACTGAAAGGTAGAGTTTAAATTGTTGCAGTCTGGTGCAGAGGATTAAAAAAATGTCACTTCCAGAGGGAAAGGGCTGGAATATTTTATTAAAAGTGATTTGGTTGGATGGATGATCAAAGTCAGCACTTGACCATATAACTATATACATTCATACTCTACGTCTAAACAGTCCACATTTCAGGTGGATGAGCATGGAGTGTAAATGTAAAATCTGACTAACATGGGTGTGCTGATGTGAGCAGCAGTGGTCCTGACTGATCTCAGCTGGGCTCCTTAGGTGTTAAGACCCCTGAGAGAGCTGTCTCTCGTGTGATGTCACCTACAGTAGCACCGCTGTTCATTCTCCAGAGGGCAGAAGCACAGAAGGCCAGTTCAGTGGTATAAAGCCTTTTCATATAAAACCACTGGAAGTATGAGAAAAATGTGAGTGCAAGTTCACTTGAGGATGTTTATGTGATTTTATTTCAAGTAAGATGTATTTGCTCACAATTTGTGAATTCTAAATGCTTCTGCACGGAAGGGAAACATAAACAGATTTCAATTTAAGTACTCCTAAGACTCAAATGTGCAAATGTTTATAGACGGTAACAATAATATAACATTTTTACCTCATTAAAAATGTTTTGCAAAGAAAAATTGTGGAATGGACAGTTGAGAAGGTGTTTAAAATCAAGTACACTCACATGAGATTAAAAATCCATAGTTAAAGCAGATTTGATTTATATGGAACTGATTGTCTCATGGGGGCAGACATGTTGAGATCACATGACCAATCCAATATACTTAAAACTATTATACAGTAATATCTCAGTAACCTATTACTAATACTTTTGCTGGCGGAATAAACAGCAAATAATGGCGCCGGTGACTGAAAACATTATCTTGTGCAATAATACATCCACACTGATATGTGTTAGTATAATCTCATGATGAATATTTTTGTTGTAAATTAAGAAATGCAATTTAAAATTTATATTGAGAAATTAGAAATTTTCTTGGTAGAGGTTTGTAATTTTAGCACATATCTACCTTATTTATTTTCTTATCTTACCCACTTCAGCTGCGTTATTTTCTTACCAAACCACACTCCTCTATTTTTTATTGTGTTTTTTTTTTCTTCTTTTCTTGCCTCTTTCTCACTTGTCTGTCCTGTTCTGGTGTCCTTTAAGACTGGTCTGCCAATGCAAGCAGAGTCAGCATTCACACAAAGATGGTGTCACTCCAGTGATCCTTGGGAGCCTTCTATAGCATCATGCCTGTTTTCATTTGCTTGTCTGTTTTCATCTGGAGTACTCAAATGAAATATAAAAATGCATTCTTAATACAAATGTACTCTACATAAGTGTATTTCCAAGAAGCATCTCTTCCATTGCATAGTTTTCATATTTAAAATTTTAATTATGCAATTGAAACACCAGTTCATAATACATAAAGTATGTTGAAGAGAAATAAGAAAGTCAGACTTAGAGTAAAGGGGGATAGGAAAAATGAGAGCAAAAAAAAGATTAACAATGAAAATGCGAGGAATAAGTGTGTACAGTGGAAAGAATTGGAAAGAGTATTTTCAAGACAACATGAGAGGAAAGTTTGGAAAGAGGTGAAGGAGAATTAAAATAATGAGGATAGAAAGAAAGGAGTTAAGTGGAGACAAAAAGAGTCAAAGAATGAGAGGGAAAAAACTGTGAAAAGTGAATCAGGAAGACTTGGAGAGTCTATTGGTGTGTGTGAGTATTTGAACGAGAGGCAGTACACTCAGCGAGGAGGGGGAAAATGTGTTAATGCACAAGAACACTGCATCAAACCAATGCACTGCTCTGAGCGGGATGCGTCAGCAGTACATTCACGTTTCCACTGAAGGACAAAAGGAGGAGAAAGACTCTGCCGCTTGTAACCCAGTCACACAGAGAGAAATACAGAGAGGAGGGTGAGCGCTGGAGGTGAGGACTGCTGCTCTTGCCACTGTTGCCGTTGATGGTCTTCTCTGCCGCGCGTGTGGGTGAGCGTGTTCGCGGTCTCTCTCCCTCGCGTGCTTTTTCTCCTGCCCACCTCCCACTGCAGAGCCACTGCCAACCCGCAGCCTCACAGCCAGAGCAGGCGAACTGCCACAACTTACTACCTCAAGACAAGGGAAAATAAAGGAATACCGCAGGATCCACAGCGGGGGAGGGAGGGCAAACTACGGAATCCTCTGCAAGGTATCTTTCTGAAATTAGCCACACGTCATACTGTGGCATCAATCTTTTTTTTTTTTTTCTGAGACTGAGAAAAGAGAGAAAGGAAGAAGGAGAGTGAGGACGCCAGACAGAGAAAGAGTGTGAGAGAGAGAGAGCACAAGGAGCAAACGATCATCAGATAGGGAGAGAGCTTCACCACTGCTGCGCTGCTTTTGATGCTGCTCCCCCATCCTTTTTCCCCCCTTCCCCCTTTTGCTCCTGCAACACCACCCCCGAGCCCCCCTCTGGAGAAATTGATGGATTATTGCTAACTGTGCACGCGGCAGTCCGCAGCTGCTACAGAAACAGACAGGAGAGCAGAGTGAGTTAAAAAAGCAAGACGGAATGACCGCAGTGTACGTCTGTTAGCCTTTTTGGATTCATTAACATATGGCTGGTCAGTAGAACAAGTGTCGCGGGGGGTGGATGATGGCAAACTAAAAAAAAAAAAAAAGCTTAGTCTACTGCAAAGGGGAGAAACGAATCTGAGAGGACTTTCTTTTTATAGTTTTCTTGGTTTATTGTGCATGTGCTTCGGCAATGGAGTATTGTGAAAATTGTTCAGTGGTATTCAGTGTCGCCTTCCAAGGACAATCAATAGCAGAGCTGAGAGGAGATCTTTTCCAAGCTGACTGGATCCGTGCACCTGCTTAGCTGACTGGGCCTTACCTCTTGAACTAGTTTCACTGAATGCCGCTTCTCTTTGGAATTAATAGGAGCCATTTTGTCAAATCAGTTCATGATCCACTTTACTTTTATAAGATAAATGGCTGAAAATGATGTGCTGGGATCTTAGTGGGAAATATGAGTGAGCAGTGTTGGGGATTTGCTTCCAAATAAAGGATTATTCTAAGGACAACTCCGAGCTAATGAGGTAGGTGCCTTCTATTTCAACATATTTATTCTTTAGATCAGCTTTTTCCCTTCTCTACTCATCTTTTTCTTCCCCACCCCCCATCTCTTCCTCTCTTTCCCTCTCTGTGTTTAACCCAGCACCATCCTACACTGTCGATGGCAAACAGATGCAGAGTCTTGCTCAAACCAGGGTAGGGCCACTGTTCTCCGTACCCCAGCCGAATCCCCACGCGATGTTGAATTATGAACGCGCCACATCATGAGTCTTTTGTGGCAGGTAACTGTGCACCGTGCCTGGAACGCAGCCCTGCTCTTTGCAGTCTACCTCGTGGTTCGATCATGGAGCGTATGCGCCGCCCCCTCCGGACCACTGACCTGCCCTGGTGTTTGCTCCTGTAGTAACCAGTTCATTAAGGTGGTGTGCACCAGGCGCAGCTTGATTCGAGTGCCCCCAGGTATTCCTGCCACCACACGGCATTTAAACTTAATGGAGAACAGCATAGAGACAATTGAAGCTGGTACATTTCAACACCTTCGTCACCTGGAGGTACTACAACTGGGTAGGAACTCTATTCGTCAGATTGAGGTGGGGGCCTTCAGTGGCCTCAACAGCCTCAACACACTGGAGCTGTTCGACAACCGATTGACAGTGATCCCAAGTGGCGCTTTTGAGTACTTGTCTAAACTGCGGGAATTATGGCTCAGGAACAACCCTATCGAAAGCATACCTTCCTACGCATTTAATCGTGTTCCCTCTCTAATGCGTCTGGATCTGGGAGAATTAAAGAAGCTGGAGTATATTTCTGAGGGTGCTTTTGAGGGATTATACAACTTGAAATACTTAAACCTTGGAATGTGTAACCTGCGGGAGATGCCAGTCCTGACCCCTTTGGTAGGGCTGGAGGAGTTAGAGATGTCTGAGAACTACTTCCCAGAGATAAAACCTGGGTCTTTCAGGGGTTTGAAATCTCTGAAAAAGCTTTGGATTATGAACTCTCGGATCACCACTATAGAGAGAAATGCATTTGATGATGTCACAGCCTTGGTTGAGCTCAACCTGGCCCATAATAACCTTAGCTCTTTGCCCCATGACCTTTTTGCGCCCTTGAGTTACCTTGTGGAACTCCATTTGCACCACAACCCTTGGCAGTGCAACTGTAATGTGGTGTGGTTGGCTTGGTGGCTGAGGGAGTACATTCCCACTAATTCCACCTGCTGTGGACGCTGCCACACCCCTGCTTACTTACGTGGACGCTACCTGGTGGAGGTGGACCAGAGCACTTTCCAGTGCTCAGCACCTTACATACTGGATGCCCCAAGGGATCTTAACATATCTGCTGAACGTGTAGCTGAGCTAAAATGTCACACAGCCCCTATGTCATCAGTTAGGTGGCTCCTTCCTAATGGAACGGTTTTGACCCATGGCTCTAATCATCCACGGATATCAGTGCTCAATGATGGGACGCTAAACTTCTCCAACGTGCTGCCAGCAGATACAGGTGTGTACACCTGCATGGTCACCAACATTGCTGGCAACTCCAATGCTTCAGCCTACCTGAATGTGACTGCAGCTGAGCTCAACACTTCTAACCTGAGTTACTTCACTACAGTGACAGTGGAGGAAGTGGAACCCACCTCACAGGAAGTGATCAAGCCAAAGACGGTAACCGCCTCGCCCTCCGTCTTTCAACCTGTTTTTATCTCTACACCGACAGTTTTACTTCAAACACCTCGACAGGTCTCTGTGCCAACTGTACGTGGAACGACAGGTCCACCTGCCAGTCTTGACGAGGTCATGAAGACAACTAAGATCATCATTGGCTGCTTTGTGGCAGTCACCCTGCTTGCTGCCGTTATGCTCATAGCTTTCTACAAGCTGCGTAAAAGGCACCAGCAAAGGAGCTCGGTGGTATCTGCTAGGACTACAGATGACATTCAGATGAATAGGAATGTTCCTACCACCCATGGAGGGACAAGTATACCAGGTGAAAGTGGAATGATATCACCTAGCCTGAGAGATCACAAGAACACTTACAAACTCAGCTTCAGCTCCTACAAATCAGCACACTCTTCTCCCTGGCTAGACAACAACTTTGGAAACTCCCTGCACCATTCCCGCCCCACAACCATCAGCACCATCCCTGAACACTACCTGAACAAAACTCACACAAAGGAGAAGGTACAGGAAACACAAATATAACATTCCTACAGCCTTCTGCTCTGTCTTTTATTCTGTTCATCATGAAAACATGCAATAGAATGCACAACAGAAAAGACAGCAATTACTTTTGTACCCAGTGCAAAAATGAGACTGTTTTTCTTGTACATGCTTATACATAAATATATTAATATAAATATATAAATTAATCCACTATGGGATGATACAAGAAACAGATTATATAAAAGTGAAAATGAATTTAAACTATTTTGTAACTCCTATTTAAGATGGGGAAATGTGATGATGCTGATACAACAGTGCAATGAAGACAGATTTGTTTGAAAAGGGGCAACCTGTGATTTTTAGAACATTCTGTATATGATGCAGTAAAGTCCCATTTATACAGATAACTTTCTAAGTAACTGTCCACTGATTGATCTTTAAAGGCTTATCTTCTAAAAGCACCAATAATTTGTATTGTGCCAAATGTTATACTTGCAATAAATGAGACTGGCTTAAGAGCAAAAAAATTGCAAAACACAGGTTGGACACCAAGAGAGTCTGCTGTTCTGCAGCTCTCAGCCAAATGATTTATTTTGGGCTGCGCCATAGTTTTGCAGCAAGTGTTTAACAGTATGTTTCCAGAACAGACACCCTGCTTGCTTTTTGAGTTTAACCTTCTGACTATTACTCTGATGTCCTCTTGGTTTTTTGACAAATTGGATTGACTATCCTGTGGTTTTTCCATTCCGTTTGCGGAGTACGATTTCAATTGCTTTTAAATTATGATTTGATTGCCTTTTAGGGCTAATTTAGAAAAAACGCAAGGGCTCAACTGGATGTTAGTTTTTAAGACTTATGAGACGGTTGCTGTGACTGGATGGTTTATTGCAGGTTTACATTAACATGGTTTCACTTTTTTTTTTTTATTAAGAAAGGGATTCAAATGAATGTGGTGAATTATGAACTTTCCTTTATTGAGATCTTTCAACAGCAATTTACTTTGTCTTTATTTTGAGCAGCTCTATTTTTATGAGGAGTCTACATAGGTTACAACAAATAAAAAAGAAAACATTTGGTTTGTATTTCTCTAAAACTAATCTCCTTCCTCTTGTTTTTTTGTAGGGCATTAGCTTAATAATGCAATTCTGATAACCATAAAAGAGGTTATAGAAAGCAGCAGATACTTTGCTGGTCTCTGAAAACTAATTTTACTGATAAAGTGAATTATATACACACTGCATTGAATTGTCACATGGTAAAATTTCTGGCTACAGGAATGTGGTGACATCTTAATCCTGAATAGATATGCGATGGGCTTGTGCACACACACATACACATAGATGCACACACAAATTCATCCACCTTGTTTCCTGGTGGAGTGCTTAATGATAGAAAAAGTTATTTGAATCTCTGATCATTTATAGTAAAGTTATGGCTTGCCTCGTTCAAAGTTCAGCAATCAGTGTGCTTCAGGTGAAGCATAAGTTAAGAGTTGTGAGTGCAGCATTTAATACAACCCTTTATTGATCTTCTTAACCTGCGACATCCAACAAATTAGAGGCTGTGAGAGAGATTTGGAAGAGAGGCATTTAAGGGTTGTGATTTATGTCATTTTCTTATGGAACAACCAACCTTACTGATGGCTTGTTTAAGACAAAATAAATTTACTATAAATACATTGTTTAATTCAGTTTAGTTTTGTATATATATAAAACCAAAACATACATCATAAAATCAGCATTTCAAATAATTTCTTGCAACAGATAATTAAGCAATTTTCTCTTAGTGTCATGCAAAGAATATATTTTTGGCTCCAATGGTGTCATCATGCTGTACATTTTTAGCATGGGGGACAGAGTAGGGTCCGGCTGTAATCAGGGGCATCTGCAGATCTGAGGCTGCAGTAACCCTTCCTTTTCCTCCCTCACACACAGCAATTTACTGCCCTTGGAGAACAGAACCAGGCTTGAGCAAACACCCACCACCAAAGCGTTGCAATGATACACAGACACAAAAACACCCGTAGAACATTACATGTCCTTATGTTTTTACATTATTCAGAAGAAAAGAGGCTTTATAGCACACAGCGGTGTTGTATGTGTCGATGATCAGGCTTGTAAATTTAATCTTTAATGCCTGTAGGACTCTTTCTGAGTAGGTCAATGTGACATGGCTTTTTATGTGTCTACAAACAAAATGGCAGTTTTCTATTTCTATTTTTATTTTTATTTCAATGCCAGAATCAAATTCAACTGAATTCCATTTGACAGCTGACAATCATACTCTGGACTGCTATTACTATTTTTTCTTAATTCCCATGAATTCATAGTTGATGCTATATAGGAGTTTCCTGTCATCTCCAAAGCATTTCAACTAAAGCAAAACCCAAATTTCTGAATTCAGAACTGGTAGCCTTCAAAACAATGCCATATCTGATCTTTCAATGAAATAGCATGTGACATCTGAGCAACAACAGCCTTTCGCCATTAGCTTATCACTTTCTTCCATTTTTTCCTCATCTTTTTTATTACGCTAATTGACATTATTGACTTCCTGCATCAACACTAGCACTAGTGTGAGACCCACTATGGAGGAAGGCTCATTTTTGATGGATTCACCATGGGAGACTTATCAGTCTCACAATTATCCTGACAGATTTGAGGATTGCATTTTCCCCTCACCCTCCTCCATCTGTGCTGACTGATACATTAGCTTTCTGTAGACTGATGGATAGAGATGAGGAGGGAGAAGGACCTTAGAGAAGAGAGCTCACCAGATGCTTATCAGTTAATGAAGTGTCTGTGCTGGGCTGGGCTTTTCTTTCAATGGCTCCGGGCTCTGACGGTCATCTTTGGCCGTGGGTGAGTGGCATGCTGTTTTAGCATTATAACAATGGTGAGGCCTCTGCTAGGTTATAAAGATTGGGTCTCAAGATTTGGCAGTGGGAGAAAAAGGGGTGAAGAAAGTATAAAGTGAACTATTGTAAGTTTTACTGGACAGTAGTGGCAAGATTTCTAAAATTAAAATTCCTGAGGTGGTGGTGGTGGGGGGGTTAATGTATATTCATAACATAAAACTCACATACAAGAAAATAAGACTGTGACTCTTTTTCAAAAAAAAAAAAAAAAAAAAAAAAAAAAAAACCAAAGCAACAGCAGTTCAATCTACTGCAGATATTTCTTTATTTTAATATAGCAGATCAAATAATTTATGCTTTTTCCTATCCAAATGCATTAAGCATAGGATGGGATTTTTCATTTACACAGTCTATGCGATCAGTCAAGCATGCTATAACTGGGCTTGTACTAAAAGTTATTGTGTCATTCTCAAACAAAACCATGATCTCTTTCTTGCATTCCTAGAAAGTGATATTTCATTAAGCATGGCATTCCAGCGAAATAAATGCAGGTGTAGGATGTACAGTAAGCTGGTTGCACTCCAGTTATCAGGGTTCAAGAAACTCATTAAATAGATATGTGGTCTTGTAAATTGCTTTGAACTAAATGGAAACTAAACATTTAGAATTTATTATTTTCACATATTTTGATCGACCCCTGTGCAGGGAACAAAAGGCTAATGCACAGAGAATATAGCAAGGGAAATATCATGATCGACCCATCAGATAAAGAAATTGCAGGGCCGTATCTCTGTGCCCCAGGAACATCCAGACAGCAGACAGATGCCCACCGAGAGTTTAATCATATATCTGTAACAAAGTTTTTCTGTTGAGGGATGTAACAACATTGTTCAGCTTTCATTCTGAAGTGATAACTGGAATGAGCTGCCTTCCTACATTTTTAAAGACAATCGGACAGCTAGAATTTCCTCCTATCGATTTCTGTTTGAGGACAGGCAGAGCTGTAATGGATGGTTGTGGTGATGCTCCCTGACAGACCGACAAATTAAAAGCCCGTCCGATTCCATTTTGGAGACAATGAAACATATTAATTTAGTGTGATTTGGTTGTATCCGGTAAATGCTTTTAACAGGGTCGTCACTTCGCAAGATGGTACGTTTTACAGAACCAGCCACCGAAAATCAAGGTATGAGATTTGACGCGAGTGCCTGTGTGGGTGTTGCATTGGCAGCATGACTCAAACCAGGAAGGGATGAGGAGTGTTTATTCAGGGCTACCAGCCTCTGCAGCCTCCAAAATGATTATATTGCCTAGAAATACAGAACTTGTTTGCTTGTTTAGTTAAAGTCCAATCCTCCCATTTCTAATGAAGATTTTAGGACAAAACCAAACACAGTGGCTAAGTGCCATCAGACCCAGACAAAATGCAAACCAGGGGAGGAAAAACACCAACAAGGCAGAGGAAGACCACACCAATATATTCCCTGTATTCTTCACAAGAACATGGCAGCATACCATAATGCCATCTGACAAGGCTTCATGAAATATAGATGAAAAGAAAGGGATTTTTCAAGGACCTCTCAAGGTTTCCAGTTGTGGAACATTTGAGCAGTAGGAGTTATGAATGAAGCATTCATGGATGAAGGAGTGCCACCTTCAAGGTTGGCGTCTCCTCTGCTCAAACTCTGGATGCTGGATGACAAGTGTACATGTGGGTTTTGTATTTGGTCCAAAGTGACTACACGTGTTTAATAAGAATCATGTGAAAGTGATAAATTGGTTACTCAAACGTTTACTGCTGAGAAATCATATTGCTCCTATAAATGCATCAAGCCCATACAATATGGCACTTCAGCCAGACACTTCTAGTAGTAGCCTGTAATGTTTAAGGAGTTTCATCTGACCTGCTCTAACCTGCCATCCTTTAAGAAATAAGCAACTGGAAAGCATACCTAAGGGGCAGTACTCCAAATTGGGTCAACAGGAAAGTTTTATGTTTGCAGATGTGCGGAATAGGAATTGTAACTCTCAAACTTTCTATGTTAAATATAAAGCTTTGACTACATATGGAACTATATTATATATATGCATCTGTGAATATATATATATATATATATATATATATATATATATATATATATATATATATATATATATGTACACATATGTGTGTGTGTGTGTGTGTGTGTGTGGGCATGTTTTTGTGACATATCAGGACACAACTTCAACTTTGTATAATGACATGGGTATGACACTGGTATTACAAGTAGAGGGTGACTTATGAGGACATAACCCATGTCCCCATTTGACAAAACGCTTATAAATCATACACAATGAGTTTTTTTGAGAAAGTAAAAATGCACAAAGTTTCCTGTGAGGGTTAGGGTTAGGGTTGATGAAGGATGATAGAATATACAGTTTCTACATTATAAAAACCATTACGCCTATGGGATGTCCCCACTTTTCACAAAAACAAACATGTGTGTGTGTGTAAAAAATATATAATATTTTTTTTTACAATTGTTTTATTCTGTTTTGTTTGATTCAGAATGCCAAGAGGTGGGACTGAGTTAATAATTAAGTAAAGGATAATAACTGAATGCCAATTGAGAACTATTTTATATTTAATTAAATAAAATAGTAGAATTAAATAAAATAGTAGGTTTAATATAGTGCATAGGGCAAAGTAAGCAGTATGCTAGTATTCTTTTACGTAGGCTATACATTGGAGCATGTGAGCAGCTGCTAAGCAGTGGTTCTGATGGGATAATATTTCAGCGTTTTGCCACACTTAAATGATGCAATGCTTTGATAAAACCTACTTAGGTTTTTCCACTTTTCTGGGGTTTAAAGATGATGCTTGTGCTTTCTGTCGGCTTTGATATGTATAATTTATCTAAACTGCTTTGTGATCAGCCCTGAGACGAGAGGTGTGTTAGTGTACATGAATTAGTCAGACAGGTCCTCAGGAGATCTGACTCAGGAT
Source organism: Carassius auratus (assembly GCF_003368295.1). Classification (NCBI taxonomy): domain Eukaryota; kingdom Metazoa; phylum Chordata; class Actinopteri; order Cypriniformes; family Cyprinidae; genus Carassius; species Carassius auratus. The sequence goes on from NW_020524189.1 coordinate 65,588, forward strand.
CTCTGCTATGTTGGAAGCAAATGTTAAGCAAACACTGAATCCCTGGCCTTTCTCTCTATCTCTTCCATATCTCTTTGTCTGTCTGCAATATTGACACAGATGTAGACTTTATAATGTTATGTTCTGAGGTTTGGGAGTTGTGAGCAGGTTAACTATATCAGGTGTTCCCAACCACGTTCCTCAGACACTCCAAGACCTGAAATAGGTGTGTCGGACAAAGAAGAGATGCAAAATGTGCAATGTTGGGGGGAAGCCACTGATCCATAGTGGTATAAGAAAACAATGGAGCCCCGCACATGACATGCAAGAAAAAATAAATAAATTGTGCGCACGATTTACTAATTCGTTCCCTCACTGTACTAACATGTGCACACGAGTACTATTGCATTCCCTCGATTTACTATTGCGTTCACTTGATTCAATCGAGGGAACAAATTAGTAAATTATGTGCACAATTTATAAATCGAGTGAATGAAATAGTAAATTGACGGAACACAATAGTAATCGTGTGCACGTTTTAGTTAGATTTAGCCTACAGTTTTTTCCCCGCATGTCATGTGTGGGGCTCCGTAGAAAACTGAAAATTAGGTTGTAACGAAAATTTTGAAACAAAGTTCTTAAGTTGATTGGACTGCTTTTTTTTTGTACTTTTGCATTATTCCTTTGAAGTATGAGTAAGTAAAAATGGAAAGCTGCTAGTTGAAGTTGATGCATGAAAACTGATAAGAAGCAGGTCTCAATTTTCTTTTTTCTTTTCAGCCTTTGTTTAAGAATATTAGAATGCGAGACATTAATACATCAATATCCAGTTTATTAAACAGTTAATTGCAGAACACATATGTTCCATTATTTAATGTTTCCCAATAAGTTCCAACTAATAGTTCTCATAAGTAATTCATGTGGTGTTTGTATGTCATTAACCCCACAGCATTTGAGTGTGGAATCAAAGTATCACCTTCTATGGTGTTTATTGAACGTGTGACACATTTTGTTGAAGTAGCTATCTACTAAATTTGATTAAATAAATCTGTTCATAGACCACAAATAACTTAATTTGTACCACCATATTTGAAAGCATGGCCATTTAGGAATCAAGCACTATTTTGCATATTCATTACGTTCTATTTTGTGATAGATACTGAGCTGTTATGGTCAATAACAAGCCACATTTTAATGAAGTTGACTATATGAGAGCCTTTTAAGCCAATAAAGTGCATAGACAAGTGTTTCATTTCTTAAAATAAATCTTGGATAGCAAGCTAGCTAAATTATTTTCTGTATCTATTAATCCTATATTTTGGACTGGAGTTGTTTGTTAATTTGTCTTAATGAAAGCACAATTTATAAAGGTTTTAGAGCAACCAGAATTATTTAATGCTTACTGGGAAAGCAATATTATTTGTAGTTATCATTGTCTTGTCCTTAAAAATAAAAGGGAAGAAAAAAATGGCTTTGTGGCTTCTAGAAAAAAAGACAAAATAAATCAACTCTGTAGATCAAGATGTTAAGAAAATAACACTTGTGGTTTGCATGATCTGCACAGAATATTAATACTTAATAATAAAAAATCTTGAACAAACACACACACAAACACACACACACACACACACACACACACACACACACACACACACGCACACACACACACACACACACACACACACACACACACACGCATACATATAAGCCAAAAAATAAAATGTTAAAGGAATATTTCATATGTCACTCAAAAATGTAAATTTACTCACCCTCAGGTCATCCAATACGTAGATGAGTTTGGTTTTTCAGCAGAACAGATTTGGAAAAAATGACATCACTTGCTCACTAACGGATACTCTGAAGTCAATAATTGAGACTGTTTTGTTAATAAAAAAGTACTTTATGTGTGCATATTTCTCCTGATTCAGACAGAATGACTCTTTCACTGGAGAAATCAATATTATGGAGAGATGACTCGTATTTTAGCTGGAAGCAACAATTTGAAGTTAAAAACATCCTAATGATGAATTTATTACAAACACAGCTTTTCACTTCACAAGACATTAATTGACTGACCAAAATCATGTTGTGGATGATCGTGTTGCTTTTATCAGCTATTTGGACTCTCATTCTGATATATATATAGAAAATGACTGATTAAAACAGAAAGATAGAAATCAAAAGCAGCGAACTCATTTTACCCTACAGCTTTTTGAAATTCAAACACTGCTTTCTTTGCTTCATAGTAATCTCACCACTGCAAAGAGGTGAAAAAATAAGCCTCATAAACTGCTGGCTGCAAGAAAGCAGGATTGCAGAGCAAAGGATATTAAAATCCCAAAAGTGCCTTTTCTTTTGTTGAGTAGAGAGGATTGAAACAGTGAACCTGACAAACTCATTTAGCTTAATCCTCACATTTGGATCCCCAGGAGAGTAACACTACCGCATCCACACAGGGCACAGTGCTGCACACAACATGTCCGAAAACAGACTAAATCAACATGACCTCCTTAGTCGGGTGTTTGTTTTCCTTGACACAGCTGATTTTTATGTTTGTGTGGGAGTAAATGTATTTTATGTGTGTGAGGCAGTCAAGTACAGTAGATAACGATAGAGAAAAGCTGTCTAAACTGGTCCAACAAAACATATCCATTTTTGTTATTGACTCGTTAAATTTTCAGTAAATAATTTTTATTTTGTCTATCATTTTATCAAGTAAGATTATGCTTGTTTGCTCACATGCATTCTCATACTCCAGTAACTTTGTTAACCGTCTCTCTAAAACAAATCTAATTGTCATCTAGGTGAATACCGCATATATCAGCGAAATGACTGAAGCCACTGAATTGCAGCCATCCAATCTTGAGGCAAACGGCAGTTTTCGAGCGATGTCGTTTTCCATAGCTTCATTAACAGGCGTATAGTGCTACTTCCATGCCTCCTCAAGGCAATGTCCCATGCTAAGGTTGTATTTGTAATTAGCCCTGATCCCTTTGGGAACTTCAGCAGCGGAGGCCTCAATGACATTCACCACGGTAACAAACTGTCCTTTATGGCTGGGTTAATTAAGCCCCGGACAGTCTGACTTCCTCATATTCCTCATAACTCATATTCTATATCAACTAGATGATGTATAGAGATGTATATGGAACTAGAGATGTATATGGAAGTGTACTGCAGATATACCAGGTTAATTTAAGACCTGTAGAATATTAAGTAAATTAGGACTAGTAAACCACTCCCCAACAGAACCCAGCAAATTTCAACTGTTTTTGGGTTTGTGTATGTGCATCAATGTGTTTTAATCCTATTGACACATTGGGAAAACTCAACATCCTAAATCCAAATTTCTTTTTTTTTTTTGGTCAGCCTTAACAGAACACAACACCACCATCTGAAATCGCAGGGATATTTCCTGTGTGGTTAGGCTTGCTTATTAACAACGGCAGAGAGGTCAACCACACAAATCTATACAAATTAAAAACAAATTAATATAAGTAAAACAGTTTGCATGGCTTAAACCTATCAAAGCAGACAAAAAAGCACCAGGAAAAAATTAAGCATGTTTTCTGAAAGCATTGCATCAATGTATAATGTCAAAACGTTATTATACTTTCAGACCCATTGTTTAGCGGTTAGCATACATGCTCCAATACATAGCCTATAGCATGAATTACCACTCTAAATTTTGTATACTACATAGTATGCAGCCATATATATATATATATATATATATACACAGTACAGACCAAAAGTTTGGACACACCTTCTCATTCAAAGAGTTTTCTTTATTTTCATGACTATGAAAATTGTCGAGTCACACTGAAGGCATCAAGGGCTATTTGACCAAGAAGGAGAGTGATGGGGTGCTGCACCAGATGACCTGGCCTCCACAGTCACCGGACCTGAACCCAATCCAGATGGTTTAGGGGTGAGCTGGACCGCAGACAGAAGGCAAAAGGGACAACAAGTGCTAAGCATCTCTCGGGGAACTCCTTCAAGACTGTTGGAAGACCATTTCAGGTGACTACCTCTTGAAGCTCATCAAGAGAATGCCAAGAGTGTGCAAAGCAGTAATCAAAGCAAAATATGCTACATTGAAGAACCTAAGATACATATTTTCAGTTGTTTCACACTTTTTGTTATGTATATAATTCCATATATAATTCCACATGTGTTAATTCATAGTTTTGATGCCTTCAGTGTGAATCTACAATTTTCAGTCATGAAAATAAAGAAAACTCTTTGAATGAGAAGGTGTGTCCAAACTTTTGGTCTGTACTGTACATATATACACATGCACACATACAGTGGCATGAAAAAGTTTGGGAACCCTTGCAGAATCTGTAAAAATAATTTTAACAAAATAACAGATATCATACTGAACTGAATGCATATTATTTTTGCCCTGAGTAAGATATTTTACATAAAATATGTTTACATATAGTCCTCAAGACAAAAACAATAACATTAAATAATAGTTTGGGAACCCTTGGTTGTTAATACTGTGTGTGGTTACCTGCGTGATCCACGATTGTTTTTTTTTGTTTTTTTGATAGTTGTTCATGAGTCCCTTGTTTGTTCTGAACAGTTAGACTGAGCACTGTTCTTTAGAAACATCTTACAGTTCCTGCAGATTCTTCAGTTTTCCAGCATCTTTTGCATATTTGAACCCTTTCCAGCAGTGACTGTATGATTTTCAGATCCATCTTTTCACATTGAGGACAATTTATGGACTCAAACACGACAATTTAAAAAGGTTCAAACATTCAGTGATGCTCCAGAATGAAACACGATGCATTAAGAATTTGAAGATCAAGGTAAATTGTACTTAATTTGTGTTCCGGGAAACATGCAAGTGTCTTCTATGGCTTCCAAAGGCAGTACTAAATGAACAACAAAAATATATATATTACAACAAAAAAAAAAAAAAAATTGGAGATCTTCATCCTGTTTGAAAGGTTTTCTCTTAATGCATTGTTTCCTTCTGGAGAATCAATGAATGTTTGAACCTTTTTAATAGTTTTGTTTGATACTGTAATTATGTATCCAACATTTGTTATGTACAAATGTGTGCTAGATAGTTGTAACTTTCACAGGCATGTAAAATAACACAGAGGCATCTCTGAGTTAAGATGCCTCAGAATCAGGGTTCAAATACAATAAACACAATTTATGGACCACTCCATTCAGGGTTTAATTATGTAACCTTGTTTTTACCAACCCAGGGGCTCCATTTATAAAATGCATGTACAATCACATTTGATCCTAAATACTATGAATTTTATCATTAATATATTTCATATGCACAAATTAGCAATATTTAACTGCTTTACATCACTAAATTCAATTAATTTATATTATTTCCTGATTTCATTGTCCACTAATAATGAGTGCTGTACTACTTCTGAACCATAAAGAGTTAACTGTGGGTGTTCTATTGGTGATGCACACATTGCACTGGAATTTGAATAAATTCAAATTTATTCTCTACATGTAAAAGATTATAAACGATGTCAGAGACTATGGTAAGTTTTATTTTAGAACCATCATATGTACATCTTTATAACTGAGGCCCCAGATATCCAACAACTATGTTACACCTTTCATTTTTTTGGTGCCATGTTAGTGGCTTTAGAGGGATTTTTAGAAAAGGTTGAGAGATTAGAAGAGCTAGACACAGAAAGTGAAAAAGAAATTTCTCAGTGTTTTTATTATAGTGCAACATGTTTGTGATTTCAGTCCACACCATGGGGGAATACCACATAAAAGCATGTTTTATATGTCCGAGTTATTCGTTTGAATGCTCTCTATAGGTGACTCTCTGTTTGGGTGCAGAAATGTTGTGACTAGTCTTTCTAAACACTGCCCTCCAGAATCGCCTCTGGCACCAAGCAATTCATACTCCCAGGAAGAGGTCAGAAATATGACTTGCTAAAAATATATAGGATGTACAGAAAGTCTGAGTGGCCAAAAACATTCATAGACAAGGTGTCACACATCAGTATACAATCTCAGTGAAGATCATGAATATGTAAAAGCATTGTTTTGCGTGCTGCTAATTCCCCAGACCACTGAGATTTGCCCTGCTTATTCAAGTCAATTCTCCAGCAGCTATTAACCCCCAGCTGTTCATATGCCATTAGATAACCATCATCTTAATAGATGTAAACAAAATTTGCCAGGCTGCGCGTTTCAGGAAGGTGCAGCAATTTGCAGGGCTGAGATTCAGTGGCATCCGCGATGACATTTGGAGTGACTCATTTCATCTGGCAAACAATTCGCTGCCTCTCTCCTGGCAAAAACCTTGAACATACTCAGTCACACACACAATTCAAACATGTATGTTATTTTTCTCACAGTACAAAGTTAAGGATTAAAACAATTACATCTTTAAAAGACTGCGTGCAGCTTTTTAGAAATATTGAGAGCATTCATTAAGGTATTTCTCCTTTTAAAATAAATAAGCATGAGCGCCTTATCTTGTATCTGGGGGAATTAGACTCATGCACTCACACTCAATCAGATTCTATCAAACGCTCACATAAAGAGGCATAATGACGAGCAACTGAAGCCAAGCATATACGCTTATCCATGTGATCCAGTGAGCCTTCGGAGAAAGTGAGTTAAATCTCGGTTTGTGAGTCCACAGCGGACGGGAGTGAGGAGCAGAAAAACGCAAATATCGGCCATGTTTCATTTCACATGCTGCTATGAATAATTCAGCATTGGATTACTCCATCACACTCGTGGCCTTTGTGCCTGCATCTCTTCTCTCATTGAAAAGCCCAAAACAACAGGGTCCCTGACTCTAAACCCCTGTAAGCTGTCTAGTTATATTATGTGCTAAAGTGCGAGCGTTTGTATCTTCTGGGAGAACACTGGAAATCATTTGATTAGATGTGTTTGAAGAGCTTGACTTTATTAGTCCCTATGTAACTTGATTTGGAAGACTTTGTTTAGAACAATGTGTGCAGACTCTGATAGGTTTTTATTAGATTGTGTAAAGGGTCCTGTAGAGTATACTTGTGCTAGACTAGTTCCATCAGTCCAACTGTTTTCTTTGCATCTATGATGGAATTCCCCAAGAAAGTGCTATGCATTTATAATGAACCCCTCTGTCTAGTGCATCAAGTATTCATAACGCGAGTATGGACTGCAAGAGACGTGCAAGGTTGTTTCCACCATGGGGAGTTTCTGTGGATGGAAAAGGATGACTACTAATGGCCAGAGATGGTCCTGTGTGGGGATAGAAGGTCATAAATCAGTCTTAAACTGTCAGATAAACACCTTATTATGGAAGGTTTGTATCTAACAATCACACAGTAAATCTCAGATGGTTTTTAACCAACTGAAAATATTGATTTTCGTAAATTCAAATAAGGATACTTGCAAGAACTTTTTGTGTATTTTTTTCATATGCATAACACACTGACATGGAAACTTGAGATAATTTACACAATGCTGCAAAACTAAATTCTTTATTTTAATTATTTAATAATTTTTTTTATTTCCATTATGTTCATAAAAATTAAGTGAACTTAATAATTTTGTGTTGTGACTACATGACTTTTTTTTTTTTTTTTTGTGGTTGTTATACATGTAATAGTGAGATATTTTGGAGATTTAGAAGAGGTTTGGAGATTACAAAAACATCTTGAGGTTACTACTAAGCAGGAGACTACCGCTCATGCTTAGGGTGTTGGCGGATTCATTGACTTTATGCTTCACTCAATGAGCGAAACAGTGCTAATGCTAGTCTTTGCTCAAACCTTACAGTATATATTACTATAATAATATTTTCATTAACATTTTATTTTATATTATTTCTTTTTCTTTTTTTCTTCAGTGAACTTAAAGTTCAGGATTTTTTTTCAGGTCAATACAGAAAGACTAAAACAAGTTAAAATAAAAACAAATAATGTTTTGTTGAGCCAACTTAACATAATTTATTTAACTGAACTTGTTTTAGTGTTGTTGTATAGACCTGAACTAACTGTCCTTAATTTAATTCCCTAATTTAAGTCACTGAACAAGCTATGTGAAGACAATCAAAATCAGAAAAAAATGGGTCGACGGTCATAAATCAGTCTTAAACCATCAGATAAACAACTTATGAAAAGACTATATCTAGCAACCAATGAAAAAAAATTCAGATGCTTTTTAACTCACTTAAAATAATGATTTGATTATTTATGAGTTTGCCATCTTGTATGAATTATTAACTTCTCATTGGACTGGTTCTGATCTGTCAGAATGAAATCTCTGCAACCATAAATCATATTAAAGAGATAAAATCATACATAACTTACATACTGACATTTTTAACTTAAATCTTTTGAATGACTTCAGGTGATTTGGAATACTTCATAAACATATAGACTTTTTTATGGTGCTTTGTCTTTTTTTGGAGCTTTAAAGGGATACTCCACCGTGTTTTCATATTAAACTATGTTTTTCCCTTACCTAAGATGAGTTGATACATACCTCTCTCGTCTCAGTGCGTGCACTCAATCGCTTTGGCGCGCGGTGACACTTTGAAAGCACTTAGCTTAGCCCATTCATTCAATATGGGCCAAGCAGAGAAGCTACCAAACACCTCCACGTTTTCCCTATTTAAATACAGTTACTCGCGTAGTGTAATTCGACCTAGGACGGTAACACAAAACAAAACGTTGTGCTTTTCTAAGCGTGTAATGGATAACTATATCGTGTGGCGGAATACCATGGCAAGTGCTTGTAAGCACTTTGTCTTAGTTAAGGGAAAAACATAGTTTAATATGAAAACATGGTGGAGTATCCCTTTAAGTTTTCAATTATGATACATTTTAGAATTAACTGTATCTATTTCATTGCAGTCATTTAGATTAGATGCAAGTGTATGCTTGGGTTGCATCATGTTCATACTAACCCTCAAAACACACATTTTTAGAATCAAGAGTTCGAGTTCCAAAAAGTAAACAAGAACGTCCTCCTCATCTGTCTGTATGGACTTGCATCAGGCAAACGATGTGGTAGGGACATGGCACTCAGTTTCAAAGTGATGTACACTTGACAGCAGCAGGGTGTTCAGGGTGAGAGGTTTTCCAGCAGATTACACTCAACGTGTGTGACCAGTATGACAGAAGCATTGACTCAGCACCTTCCACAGATGTTCCACAAATGCCTTCCTTCAGTAAAGCCCCTCTGCTCATAAAACAACCTACCACCTGCTTTACAACAGGTCTGTGTACGGGCCACGGGCGTGATTATGATCTTGTTAAAATCAAATGAGGAGAAAATGCAAAGAGGATGTGGGGGTGCAGCAGTAAAATAATCACGCAAATCCATGTTTCGATATGATATAAAGTGATGGGAGTAACGATGCATATGTACAGTATGCGGCCAATTCATGTTAAGTGAACCTCTCGCAAGGTCATGTTTGAACAGGTTTAGTACTGTCATCAAATCAGCACAAAGAAAGTAAATAAAGTTCCTTTACCCTTTTGCACAGCTTGTGTTAAGAGTGCCAGTATGGCAGATGGTCACGTTTATAATTAATCTAAATATAATGCAACTATGTGAGTATGCATGCATTACATTTACATTTAAGCTATAAAGGGCAAAGTGCATTAAACATTCCAAAGAGCCAATCACTGCCCTTTGATTTCAGGATTAGAATTCTGATTTGTTGACAAGAATGTTCTAAAAATAACAAAGAACATTTGTGTAACATATTATGCATAACACTACATCAGCCTCACTTCATTTTGGCTCATGCAAATAGATGTGCACATCTTTTCTACAGTAACAATAATTGTCACAATGATTTTCTCATCTAATAACACATTAAACACATGCATTGCATCTGCATTAACTGGTGGGTTCCAAGGCAGATTTGATGACATTTGTGCATATTGGCTGCACTTTGTGTGTAGCTGTACAGGCTGCTACATAATTATATGTTTAGATTATGAGGAGACGTACTGGTATTTATAATATTGCTTTTAAAACTGGTCAATATACGGTAGCTGTGCTAATATAAAGGATTCAGTAACACCTATGCATGAAAAACATAATAATTTAGCCACTGTTTACAGTATGACTGTATGCCACTTAAAGGGACAGTACACTCAACATTCTAGTCAAATTCTCATGTTGTTCCTAATCTGCATGACTTGCTTCTGGGGAAACCAAAAAAGAAGTTTGTCTGACATACTGTACTCTCTGCCAACAGGGGATATTGACCATCACAAAACACCATAAATTATATAACATTATATAACAAAACTTATAATATCAACAATTTAAATTAAAGTAAAAATATTCTTAGCAAGCCTAAAAATGCATTACCTAAAAAAAAAATAGAAAAAGAAAATTGTACATTTTATTTTTTTTTTCAAAAACAGGAAGGCCACATTTACCAGAAATAAAAATGAAATAAAACTGAAGACTAAAATGTATTGACATTTATTTACATTGTTCACTGGAAATCATGTGTGACAGTCATGTTCATCACTATGCAAAAAAAAAAAAAAAAAAAAAAAAAAAAAAAGATAAGAGAGAAAAGGTCCAAAATGTCACTCAAAACAGACTTTTGTTTAAAAGTTCTGGGGTCTGTAAGATTGTAATGTTTTTGTAAAACTTGTCTTATGCTCACAAAGGTTGCATTTATTTGATACCAAATACAATAAAAAAAAAAAAAAAAAAAAAAAAAAAAAAAAAAATATATATATATATATATATATATATATATATATATATATATATATATATATATATACTGTATATATATATATATATTTATATATCCTTCACTTCCTTTATCTTAATGCTTAAATATACATTACAATGTGACCCGGATACTGTTTTTGTAACCCCACAGACTCTTTCCAATTCACATTATCAGTGATGCTGAACCTGAAAAAGGTGCTACATTCGCTGCTCATTCAAAGACACTTGAGGCTCGAGTGAATGGACTCCTTTGGACTTGCTTAAAGTCTCCTGTTGCATGGACTGACTGGTTGGCTCAAGGGCAGATGGTTCTGAAAGACATGAACAGACAGAATCGGGCAGTCCAGTGGCCAAAGTTGGTTAGAGAACCTGAGGCCAAAGCCTATGATGTTTTAGAGCACACACACATGCACACACACTACCAGAGTCAGCCAATTTCACATTGGCTGAATTACAGGGGAATGGACACGGATGCAGTCAGGCTAGAAGCACAAGGTGATTAACCCTGGAAGATAACATGGCTTTCTGCACCGCGTCACACACCACGCGTGCTGTGTGCGTGCTTCACACACACATTTCTAATGACATTTCCTCTTGTACCTGACCCTGGTCTTCCTTCTTTTTTTGGCATATTCACACTCAGTCATGTTTCTGTTCGCTTGCCTTCATACAGGCAGCTTAGTGTGAAATTGGGGAAATGTCATCTAAGCCACTCGTTCTATAGCCAATGCATTATTGTATGTGTGTGTGTTTGCCTTGAACAGAGGGCAAACAGAACGAGTCGCTAACATGTTCTCATCAGCAGCTTAAAAAGTGTTAAAGTTTTTTTTTTTTTGGCCCAATAATTGAATTGCTACACAGAAAGAACATAAGTAGACTGAGACTTGAATAGAATAGAAACCAGTACAAATGCCAGTCATTAAAAGGGATAGTTCACCCAGAAATGAAAAATGTCTTCATTTAATCACTCTCCGATTGTTTCAAACAGAACTTAATTTCTTCTAGGGTTGTGCTGATATATAAAATCTGCCCGATACTGATATGTTATTAATGTTATTAATGATTTTTATTAATATCCAATAACTAATAAAAAAATTATAATTACATAATTGTGCTTAATAAATACAAGTAGATTTAGCAATCAACCAGACCCCGCCCAAACTTCTCGCCACCACTGATGAGTCTGGCCCGGATGTCGCCACGCTCAGGGAGCTGAGAAGTGCAACAGACTTAGCACTACGTGCTACCAAGAGCACTGCCCAGGCCATTGGGTGCTCGATGGCTAACCTGGTCATCCTGGAGCGCCACTTGTGGCTTAACCTCATGGAGATCAAGGATGCTGACAGAGCCCAGTTCCTGGATGCACCGATCTCCCCCAGCGGCCTCTTTGGCCCAGCGATCGAGGGGTTCACCGAGCGCTTCACAGAGACACAGAAGTCGTCCCAGGCGATGCGACACTTCCTGCCAAAACAAGCTCCATCTGCTGCTGCCAGTCCCCCCAGACAGGTGCCGACTCGTCAGCCTCCCAAGCCAGCGCCCGCTGCTACCACCGCGTCCCAGCCTGTGAAATCAGAGCCTTGACACCGTTCTCGCTCGGCAACCAGACGGCTTCAGTTCCCTAAACGTATGGGACCCCGGCCCAAGATAGTGCTGGACCCTGCGCCGCCGCCGTCATCCTGATCTACAGGAAATAAAGAGGAGGGGGCTAAGTCTCGCTGCAGCCGGACCACCCCCCAAACTGCCCCGTGTGTTCTGCCGTCCATCTCCAGATGTCGACGATGCTGTTCTTGCAGCAAACAATGGGCCCTTTTTAGCACCCAGACAGCAAAGTCTATAAAAAACACAGTCCTTCACAAAAAGAGCAGTTCTCCTCACTTCACACTCACGAGTGCTATGTCCTCCCACGGCGGACAAACACTCGAGTTAATACAACCCCTGTCCATCCGGGCCTCACAATGGCAAGCCATTCCCGGGGTATCAGATTGGGTCATGGGAATAATAAAACAAGGCTATTCCCTTCAGTTCGCATGATGAACACCATGCTTTCACGAGGTGGTCACCACTTCGGTGCACAAAGAGAACGTTCACGTTCTTCGTGCCGAAGTGGCAAATCTGCTTGGGAAGGGAGCTAGAGAAATTGTTCCCCCAGCACACCGCGACTCATGAGACAAGCACCTTTGGTCGCTCGATGGTAAACCGCGGGACTTCCTGAGCATGTGCTAGAGACAATTTCACAGGCTAGAGCTCCATCTCCACGACGCCTCTATGCCTCCAATTGGTCTGTGTTCTCCACATGGTGCTCAGACCATGGTGAAGACCCGACCTCCTGTGACGTATCAGTGATACTGTCATTTTTGCAAGAGCTCTTGGAGAAGAGACGATCCCCCTCCACGCTCAAGGTCTACGTAGCGACTATAGCGGCGTCACACGCCCTTATAGCAGGGCAGTAGGTGGGCAGACACGACTTAGTCGTCCGATTCATGAGAGGTGCCAGAAGGCTTTATCCGCCTTGCCCTCCCACTGTCCCTTCATGGGACCTACCCATGGTACTGACAGCCCTAAAGGGGGCCCCCTTTTGAACCGCTACAGTCCATATGCCTTAAGGCCCTGTCGCTAAAGACCGCTCTGCTGTTGGCACTAGCATCTGTTAAGCGTGTGGGCGATTTGCAAGCACTCTCGATAAGCCGAATTGCCTGGAATTCGGGTCTAACGACTCGAAGGTCGTCCTGAAACCAAGGAATGGCTATGTGCCAAAGGTGCTCTCCACACCTTTTAGAGCACAAGTGGTCACTCTCTCTGCATTACAAAACACAGAGGAGGATCCAGAGCTGAATCTGCTTTGCACAGTGAGGGCTTTAAAAGTCTAAATAGAGCATTCTGTGCCAATAAGGCGATCAGAGCAGCTCTTCATATGCTTTGGAAACCGCACCAAAGGGTTATCGGTCTCAAAGCAAAGGCTTTCAAAGTGGATTGTTGATGCAATCCAGCTAGCCTATTCTTCTCTGGGCCTGCAAAGCCCAATTGGAGTAAGAGCCCATTCGACGAGAGCCGTGTCTTTATCCTGGGCATGGTATAGTGGTGTGACTATCGCAGAAATTTGTGCGGCGGCTGGTTGGAACTCGCCTTCCACATTTGCTAGATTTTATAATCTAGACGTCCCGGCATTTCATGCTAGTGTACTTTCTGTGTGAAAGTCACATTTTTTGTTCCTCATTTTTATGCTCTTGGCCATTCTTGCCCAAGACTCAAACTCTACTTGTATGCACTCGGTCCCTTTGGTACTGAGGCGATGCGAAACACAGGATGATCAGGCTAGGCCAGACTTAACCTCATTGAGCTTATTCTGCTCCTAGTTGGTATTGTCATATCAAGTATAATTGTTTTGGTCGTCGTCCCTTCTTAGCATGGCATGATTGAACTGGGTTCCCAAACGCGTCTTCGACGCAGTACGAGTGAAGTATTGAAAGGGAAGGTACTCTGTTACTAACGTAACCTCGGTTCCCTGAAAAACGGGAACGGGTACTGCGTTCCTTGCCATGCTAAAGAAGGCTGCACGACTCAGTCGTCGCTTCAGTCGAAGTAAAATGAATTCCTGTGGCGAGGCGGCCAATATATAGCCAGATTCCCCGCCCATTTTGCCGGGCTTTGGCGGGCTTCCCTGCCACAGGTTCGTGCAGCACCACTGCCAGGCCATTGGTTTAATAACACTGCACGATCCAATGGGCGTCAATTATCCAATATAGTCAATTATCACGTGTTGACATGCTGATGGCCAGTTATACAGTTGGTAATCATACAAATGCGCCATAAAGTCAATAATCACACTATTCATATAGTCAGCGTTGACACTGATAGCTGTGATTACACAGTAATAACATGCTGTTTCATGCTCAAACAGTAATCATGCAGATACAGGCACATTCAACATAAAACACATTCATACAAATGAAAAATGTAAAAAATAAAGAAAAAGTTGATCGCTAAGTTACGCCTCCATCAGATGACAGGTGCGTCACGAGCAGTCACGAGAGAGCACCAGAATTCAAATAAACAATCTTCTGCCTATCTTTTACTTTTTTTTGTGGATCATATCATTCTGTTTGTGACACTGCACGCTACAAAACCATGCTGTTTGTTACTACCAAGAGGCAGTTTTCTGAGTGTGAGTTATTCCATAACGGACTTAAGCAATACTGTCCCTGAAGAACTGAAATGTAAACAGGAATTATCATCCATATTACAACGTTATTGCTTCGTTGGACTAAACGGGCTCCATGAGATGTCATTCTGTGGACCCTCACCTTTCTAACTAAACCAGGATTTACAGCTGTGGATGTGTTCATGACTCGTTATTACAATGAATCTGGTATGTACTGCGTTTTGATTCTTCATGTTTTGATGTGTACTGCTTACACAAATTTAGCGAATACATTCTTTATAAGCTTTCCATTGAAAAACAGCGATCTGTCGTCAATGCTTGAGGCTTAGATCTTTATATTGATATATAGTTTGTAAGATTAATTTTGTCCCATTTCATTTAATGCAAACTTTTGAACACAACTGTATATGCCACAAGTCATATAAAATAATTTAATGCTGATTTTAATGGTGACTTGGAGGCTTCACAACAACCCTTGGGAAAAAAAGAGCAGCTCTGAAATTCTACAAAACGTCTCCTTTTGTGCTCCACAGAAGAAACTAAATCATATGTCAGCAGTCTATTCCTGAACAAAGCTCTCCTATCCAGAACGATGCTGTCTTTAAGCACTGCTCCATGTTGAGTCAGATTTCTTGCGATATTTTAATCGAGACAGCTCATCGTCTCCATCCCCATCTGTAGGCAACACCTTGCAGTTAAGGTTCCATCTGTCCATAGATTTCCTTACAGCCTACAAGTAATACTAACAGGGAGGGGGGATATTTTATAGACTTAAAGAATTCTGCATTTGGGTCGTACCCTTTCTAGCAACAGCTATTTCTCATTCGTAACTCATTTGAAACCAGTTTCAAGTGTTCCGAAGGCATTCACCCTCTGTAATAAGATTCACTTATTTTGAACTTCAAGCGAAAGGCATTAGCGCGAATGCACATCACAATTTAGTGATGGAGAGGGTGGATATGTTGGCAATCAGTAGCTCTCTCTTTCTCCCCAAGGCTGGCTCTGCTCTAAGCAGACCTTGAGTCTAGGTAATAATCTTCACAGTGTCTCTCTTCACCTGTGTTCTTCGCCCCATTCTTTTTCGTCCAAATTAGTGTGACAGGTGTGAGTTCCCGATGAAGTACAGAGATCTACACGGCCCGAGGCGCCCACAGCTAGTAATAGCGACGGATAATGAAGGGTTGATCCACTGTACGGGGTTCTTTTATTAAACTATTTTTCATTCACCATAAGCTTGTCAGGAGACCACACAAATCTTAGGCCCACTATTAACTACTGCAGATGGCCAGTATTAATTAAGCTGATTTGACACGCTGTCAAATAAGCAACAGTCTAAAAATAATTAAACATTCTGAGGAGTGCAAACTTTGAGCGATGCGGCTCGGCCAAGATACAGGGTGAGCGCCACGACCTTGAGCTACTACTCATGAGACTCTTGCATTTGCATATGGCCCTTTTTGTGCGTAACACACCAGACAAGCCAGGTGTGAGAAAAGACACAAAAAAGAACAAATGCAAATATATGATTTGGACTTGAGAAGCCACTCTGGAGTTGAGTAGTGAGACATACAGCAACCCATTACACTTAATGAAAATTGGAAAGTGAAAACTAAATATTGCTGAAAATGTACTCTCACTCAGGCCAACCTAGATGTAAATGAGCTTGTTTCTTCATCAGAACAGTTTTAGAAATTACATTATCATACATTAATTACATCCCTTGCTCACCAGCGGATCCTCTGCAGTGTATGGGTGCCATCAGAATGAGAGTCCAAACAGCTGATAAAAACAGTAATCCACATGACTCCAGTCCATCGAATAACATCTTGTTTCTTACAAACACACTTTTAATTTCATACATTCAGTAAGACACTTTTAACTTTAAATGGTGAAATACCTTAATGATGGATTAGTTTCTTACAAAAATGTAACTTTTACTAAATTACTTGTGGATTATTGTTTTGCTTTTATTTTTATTTTATTTTTGGACTCTCATTCTGACGGCACCCATTTACTGCTTCTATCATTAGTAAGGAGTGCTCGATCTGCCTCAATTATAAAAACCAGGGTCGGTATTCACAATTTTTTTTTTTCTCCTAAATAGCAGTAAAAGCTTCAGCTAAGAGTTTTTTTCTGAAAACCTGTTCACAAAGCTGCTGAGACAAACTTTTATTAAGGAATAGAGAGAAGTCTTAAGCTAAGAGTAAGGACAGGGTTGACCTTGTTGCTATTGATGATGTCAGCATACTTACTATCAATGCACACAGTGATTGGTTGATAGTCTCCGTCAGAGATTTATTCATTAAAATGCAGGCTAAGTGTATCTAATTAATAAAGTAGGCTATATATTCAGCTAATTGTCAGCCTCTTACATGTATGCTCCTCATAAACAATTACTCAACATGCATTAGGTTCATATCCAGTGGGTGTAATGTGAATGCATTAACCTGTAATTCTAATCCAGGATGCATATGTGAGCACACGTGTGAGTGCGTGTCTGTGGATGAATGTGAAAAGAAAAAGTGACAGACAAAGAAGAAAAAAATGGGAAATAGAGGGGGGGGGGGGGGGGGGTGGGGGAGAGAGAGAGAGAGAGAGAGAGAAAGCACAGAGAGATGCACAGTAAAGAACATCTCAATGAAAAAAAAGAATGCATTGTTTGGGATGAATAAGATTTTAAAGTTGTTTTATTTATTATTATTATTATTATTATTTTTTAACGAAGTGCCTTATACTCATGAGGGTTGCATAAATACTATGAAATATTATTACAAGTTAAAATCACAGTTTTCTATTATAATATACTTTAAAAGATATAATTTATTCCTGTAAAGTATGGCTGAATTTTCATCAGACATTACTCCAATCTTCAGTGTCTCATGATCCTTCAGAAATCATTTTAATATGCTTATTTTTATTGATTTTGGAAACAGTTGTGCTGAATTTTTTTTATTTATTTAATAATTTTTGGAGCCTGTTCTACCCTTTTCAGCACTTTTTATGATAAAAAAAAAGAAAAGAAAAAAAGAACAGCATTTCTTCAAAAGTAATTTGAAAAAGTTCCCTTTGAAAAGTTTGGGGTCAGTATTTTTTTTATTTTATTTTATTTTATTTTATTTTGTTTTATTTACAACCAATTTATTTCAAATGTGTAGCTGATCAGGGTTGGGATGGGGTACAAAACCTGAATGAACAGGACACTGACGGATTTTACAGCTCCGTGTTCACAATGCCTGGCTAATGCGATAGCGTCAACTAATGAGAAGCACAAAAAGATGCAAATTACAGGTGCAGGCATTAGCAGGGAGACCCAGTGGAGGCGCGTGCCGAATGAAGTGAAAGAATCTCACCGGGTGGAATGTTTGAGCGAGATACCATGGGATCACACCCACGTTACACGCGCCATTGTCCCAAGCTGATGGACGATCATAAAACCGACCATTGAGGGATTATGGCACTAATGTAGGGAGCCAACGCAGCCTCCTAGCAAACACACGGTGTTTCCTTTATGGCAAAGCTTACACTGAAGAGCAATGAGAGGCTGCTCAGAGAAGGACAGGCTTGTTTAATGTATGGCTTAAACAAAACTACTGTATAAGCTCCAACAGGAGGAGTAGTGCCCTTGAGATCAACCGAACATCTCGGCATGTTTTCCAGCCACAGATGGTCTGTGAGTATTGATAAACCACTAAGATCTACATGCATTTTAAACAAGGAATATCAAGGGATGGTGCTGCTTTTCGTGTCACTACTGTATATGATTGGAAAGTATTTATGCACAGAAATCTTCTTTTAGATGTTTTTGTAACTTACAGGTTTTCCTACGCCATATTGTCCAGGAGTCATTTAAAAGCTGTGTGAAGGAGACACTTTCTAGAAAATTGGTCCCTGGTGTGCCTGAACATTCTGGTTATATGCCACATTTACATTGCAAGATAAATAATTCATATCCTTACAGATGGGCTGAGATTCTTAAACCTTTATTATAGATGAATCAACAGCTAAACCTCTGCGTGAGTTTCTCTCTAGACCCAAGTCTCTGGATCACAAGCACTATAAAACCACTCTATTAGAATAGGACAGGAAATGATGCCATTTTCTGAATCTTCCATTTTAGTGGCTGTAATTTCTTTGTAAAGGGTTAGTTAAATAAAATCAAAATAATGACATCATCTCCCAGGAAGTGACATCATTTTGGTGGTAAAACAACAGCACTAACCATCTGTGAGCATGATGTTTTATGTAATTTTTGTTTCATAATCATTCATATTAAATATTAAATATTAATATGTTTAATATGTTTTCTACAACTTATTTTTTTCTGAATATTTTTTATGAGACGAAACAGAAAATTCCAAAAAGATAATACATTATAAATAAAATAATAAAAAATAATAACAAATTGTAATACATAACAAATTGAAATAAATAAATAAATAAATAAAAATATATCAATCTGGATAATAATACATCGCTTATTTCCATCCAGTCAGGCATTGTGTTCATTTTCTTGCCATTATGTAATTAATCTAGCTATAATTAATCAAATTAATTTACGGTAAGTGTATTATCTTGACTGGGGCTTGTTTCTGAAAGTGGGGTTGTACTTTTTCTTGAAATTCAACACAAGCATATATTTTTTTATTTTTAAAAAGGTAAGAGTAGCTACTCACTGTTAGATCACAACATAAGATTCTTGCACAACAGGACTGACCTTGTAAGACTAAAATTAAACACATACTTCTTAGTCCTTAGTTTATCTTTAGAGCTAAGGATAAAAATATGCACAAAAGAATGACAATTAAAATGAGTGAGGGAGAGAGAGATTTTCTTGTATAAGTGCGTATAAATTACTCTCTGTCACTCTGTCTATGTCGCTCTGTCTCTCTCTCTCTCTCTCTGTGTGTGTGTGTGTGTGCAAAAACCAAGCTGATCAGCCCCAGCCTTGCCTCTGACAGGCCCGGGGAGGCAGTCAGTCAGCTTTTATGCAGCACCACTGCGTGACTGGAATCTTCAATAGTTTCCAATTCAATATTTCATAGATGCCCAGATTTAATTGAGAGGTTATAATTCACTTCCTGCAGGCTTGGCCAGCTTTAGTCCTCAGCACACCAACACATCATTGAATTACAAGTGCCCACTTTCCACCGAGCACGAGCATGGCTCTGTTCTCAAACCCTCACTGCAAAGAACACTTCAAATCTAATTTAACAATATACGATTAAATTAGGTCCACCGAATGGTTAAAATATTTATTTGTGATTCATATTTTCATAGTAAGCACCCATTTATATTAAATAAAATTAATATGTTTACATGAAATTATTTCACATACACTTATGCAAGTGTTTCTCCTTCTAGGGACTCACAGTGCATCCTCTAGCGGACACTATGGGGACTGCCATGTTATTCAGGTTCGGCTGAGCTGCTGCTTATGTTCACAGATCAATGTTTACATCGAGTAAAAGCCTTAATGAAATCTGTTCATCAAAAAAACAACAACGATCGATTGATTCAGAAAGAAATTTGGACTAAACCGCTCGATTCATATGGATTTGTTTTCCAATCTCTTTATGAAGTTTTTGAAGCGTCAAAGTAGTAGTTACAAAGGCAGTCAATGGAAGGAAATCTGACCGAATTCTGCCATCAAAAATATCTTAAATTGGTTCAGAAGATGAACGAAGGTCTTACGGCTGTGGGTCGACATAAGGGTGAGTAAACAAATGAAAGAATTTTCATTCTCGGGTGAGCTAACTCTTTAAAATTCATGAAAACCTAAACAGGTCAAATTTCAAACCTGATCAGTGATCAAATATTTCACTTCTTGAGCTTTGAAGCTAATTCAATTTGTCAGTACAGCAAATTACTTACTTTTACTAAACATCGGAATTTACATTATAAATAAATAATCCATAAAAATGGCTATGAAAATTATTTACTGATAAACAGGACTGCAAATTTGTGATGCTTTCTGACCAGTTTCAATTAACCCAAAATATTCAAAACTGAATGAAACGCCTTCATTCAATCAGATAAATTACAGTAGTTAATAATGTTGGTGTTTGGATGGAACCCAAGAGTTCTGTACACTGAGGACAATGGCAATACGGCTTTGCTTCATCATTTTGTTGTTTGGATTCTCTTTTGGTTACCTGTTTCACTGCATTGCATCATTCATTGGACATTTGTTCAACCAATCTTCATTGCTTCAAATTCAAATTAGTTTTTGGGGGTTTATGTTTAAATTGTTTATATATTCTTTACATTTAAGTGAAAATTTGGCCAGTGGGTCCCTCCTTCAAAAATATTTTGTAGCTTGCCTCACTAGGTAGTCCTTAGCTGGACAGTTACAACATATTAAAATCGCAACTGTTAGTAAGAGGGTATTTGTTGGGAGAGGAAAAGAGATGGCTCAAACATAAATCCTCAAGTTTGATTGAGAGGAACCTTTGGCCTGCTAAAAAAATTGCTATTCATGGTGTCATCTCCGCTGGGTATAGCTCACACAGACTTAAAGGAATATTTTGTTTCTTTGTTCTTCCACTTGTTCTACACTTTCAACATGCATATATTCCTACATCAAAAGTAAAAAGCATACATTTATTTTATCATAAGACAACCTTAGGTTTGTGAAAAACACTCACAACAGCAACATTGAAGTCTAAGACTCATTTAAGAAAGGCTGTATGTTTTTTTCATGAAATGAATAAAACACCTTGGCGAACAACCCATACACTACACATACGAATAGGAGTATAGAGTTGATGAAACATTCATAGATTGTACTCTATACACATTCTATGGGCCGGTGTGGTCCATCCCCACTGACTGCACCGTTTCAGCACATAGTCATTGATATTCCACAGAGATCCAGGATTCCAACTCCATTCAGGAAATAAGGAGGCGCCTATAAAAAGTGCATTATGAGGTGCTGGCACCAGGCAGGATGCAGAGACTCAGCCTGGGCACATACACACCACATTTAGACAAGGCCCAGTTCAGATCCAGTCCGCCCCAGCTCATTCAGGCTTAGCTCCAGATTGCCTCTGGATGACTCTGGCTCTCATAGGCAAGAGTCCATCAAAAGTGTAAATGGAAATGAACATGCAAAGCATTGATTAATACTCCGCAGCACAACACTGAAGAGTGAGCCAGCAGAGCTTGACTACTCCCAGGAAGGAAATCAAATTTTGGATTTTGTGCGTGTACAAGATCACTTTCTATAAATGTGCTGTGAATATTTTGACATTGTGAAGCTACCCAACTGGTATTTTGTACTCTGTGAAGTTAGCACAGTAGTTAGCACAGATGTTTAGACACATTAAAGGGACAGTAATAAAGAGAAGAATACAGTAAAGTACAGTATGAAAGAGATTAAAAAAATAATTAAATTATAAAAATACCAAATAAAATGAATTAAAATATGAACATTTTAAAAAGATATTAAAAGTCTCCCTAGAGTATTCTATTAGAATGACTATTTTCTGGGTTCAAATATTTAACATGAAAGAAGTGAGGTTCCCTTTCGATACTTCACTCATACTGCGTATGGGGAAAAGCTCCTTTTTTCCTCGATACTGAAGCCTTTTTTCAATAACGCAGTGCAACTGCACTGCCATTGGTTTAATCTGTAAACTTTTTTAAACCAATGACAGCGCTGCGTAGCTGCGCGAGCCTGTGGCGATGCAGCGCGCCAAAGCCCGCCAGAATGGGCGGGGCGAATGGCTATATAAGCAGGCAATCGCCAGAGGAAATCAGATCTTACTCCTTCAGCGACGACTTCACTTCGTTGGATCTCTGCTGAACGCCTTCGCCTGGAACGAGCTCTCGCCGTCGAAGAGGCACCGCAGCGGACCAGCTGAGACCGCCGACCGCCTGCAGCGCCGGCGTACTCGCAGACAGCCGCTCTCAGCGCCGATCTCGGGCCGCCCGCTTCCCGCTTCCGGCCGCTTCTCAGCGATCTCCTGCCGCCATCCGGCGATCCTAAAAGAGCTTTTTCCAGCGGTTTTCACCGCTCTAAAAGAGCGTTTCTAACGCCGTTTTAACGGCGACGGCCATGCCGCGCCACAGCTGTGGCACATGCAGAGCCCCTCTGCATGAGGACGACGGCCATGGTGAGTGTGTTTTCTGCCTGGGTAAACCCCATGCTGAGGCTGCACTCACTGAGACTTCATGCTGCTTTTGTGAAAGCATGAGTCTCGCCTCTCTGCGCTCGCGGATTGCTTTCTTTAATGAAAGTAATCCCGCCCCTCGCGCCCTCCCGTCTTTTTCCTCCCGCGAGCCGGCCAGGAAAAGACAGCGGGGAAGAGGGGCCCAGCGCCCGGATTTGGGTGAGCTCACGCCGGCTCAGCGCCCGCGTGCCTCACCCTCTCCAATGAGAGAGCCGTCCCCTGTCCTCTTCTCACGCCCAGAGCAGCGTCCCTCGGCTGAAGCGAGCGACCTCGTCTCTTTTGGCGGATCGGAGGACGAGCCGCTTGACGACTCCATGTCACTCGCGGCTTCTGAAACGGAGGACTGGGCCGGCGATTCTGACCCCGCCCACCTGCCGTCACTGGAGCCCATCGACGCCAGAGCTGGGATGGATGCCGAGCTTCTCCGCATCCTCTCCAAGGCCGTTGAGGAACTCCATTTGGAGTGGGCCCCCCCTGAAGAGCCGACACGCAGCAGGCTGGACGAGTGGTACCTGCCAGGACGCCGCCAGGCCCCCCGCCAGCGACCTGCCCCATTCTTCCCTGAGGTTCATGACGAGCTGACAAAGTCGTGGCGCGCCCCCTACTCGGCCCGCCTACGCACTTCCTCTGCAGCTCTCAGCTCAGTAGATGGCTCTCAGGAGAAGGGCTATGAGCAATTGCCGCCCCTGGATGAGGCCGTGGCTGCTCACCTCTGTCCCCCCGCGGCTGTGGGGTGGAAAAATAAGAGAGCCCTTCCTTCCAAGCCATGCAGGACGACCTCTGCCATGGCTGGCAGGGCCTACACTTCTGCGGGCCAAGCCGCTTCATCTCTGCACACCATGGCCATATTGCAGGTGTTCCAGGCAAAGCTTCTCCGTTCCCTGGATGAGTCTAGCTGTAGTGAACCTGCTTTCCGTGACCTCCGCAGCGCCACTGATTTGGCTCTGCGCGCCACGAAAGCCACGGCCCAGGCCATCGGACGATCCATGGCCAACCTGGTTGTGCTGGAGCGCCACCTCTGGCTCAACCTAACAGAGATTAAGGAGAGCGACAAAGTGGCCTTTCTCGATGCCCCAGTCTCTCCATGCGGCCTCTTCGGACCAGCGGTAGAAGGGTTTACAGAACGCTTCACTGCAGCACAGAAGTCGTCCCAAGCCATGCGACACTTCCTGCCCAAGCGCTCCACCTCTGCCCCGAGTCGCCCCAGGACTGCGCCGACTCAGCACCAGAGCAAACCTGCCCCTTCTACCCCCCAGGCGGCACCCCCTAAGGAGCAGCACCCAGCTCGCCCCACTAGGCGCGCTAAACCGCCTAGACGTCAGGGCCCCCGGCAAAGGATTGTGCTGGACCCGACGCCCTCTAAATCCTCCTGATCGTTGGGGAAGAAAGAGGAAGGGGCAAAGTCCCGCTGCGGCCGGACCACCCCAGAAGCTCTCTCGCCTGTCTGCTGTGCGACCTGGGCCCACTGTTGTTGCGTCCACGCAAAGCGCCGTTGTTATGGCGAACACAATAAATATTTCACATTTTCAAAAAGAGAGCACTTTTCCTCTTCCACACTCGTCGGTGTTCAGGCCCCTGATCAGCGGTCTGCCATCCGACACTATCCAGCCCCTTGTCACGCGGGCCGAGGCCTGGCAGGCCATCCCCGGAGTGTCCAAGTGGGTGTTGGGGATAATAAAACACGGATACTCACTGCAGTTCGCCCGAAGACCCCCGCGTTTTCGCGGAGTGATTCCCACCTCGGTAGAGCCGGACGATGCTCAGGTCCTCCGCACCGAAGTGATGACGCTGTTAAGGAAGGGAGCCATAGAGATAGTTCCTCCCTCAGACAGCGGGTCGGGGTTCTACAGCCGTTATTTCCTTGTCCCCAAGAAAGATGGCAGTCTCAGACCCATCTTAGACCTCAGACATCTGAACCTTTCTCTCATGAAACGGAAGTTCAAGATGTTGACACTGAAGCAGATCCTCACGCAGATTTGCCCCGAGGACTGGTTCTTCTCGCTGGACCTGAAAGATGCTTACTTTCACATCCAGATAGCCCCCCATCACAGACGATTCTTGAGGTTCGCGTTCGAGGGTGTGGCTTACCAATATACAGTCCTTCCCTTTGGGCTGTCTCTAGCTCCCCGCACTTTCACGAAGTGCATGAACGAGGCGCTCTCCCCTCTGAGACAGATGGGAATTCGCATTCTGAACTATCTCGACGACTGGCTCATCCTAGCCCAGTCACGAACCGAGCTAGACCACAACAGATCCATGCTCCTGAGCCACTTACAGTGCCTAGGACTCAGGGTCAATTTCGCCAAGAGCTCACTGCTCCCCAGCCAACGTATTACGTTCCTGGGAACAGTTTTCGACTCCGTCAATATGAGGGCGGTCATATCACCAGAGCGCGCTCTTGTACTTCAGCAGCTCGCGGCCTCTGTCAAGAACAAAGCCTGTTTCCCTCTGAAGTTCTTTCAGAGGATGCTAGGGCTGATGGCTTCCGCCTCCCCAGTTTTACAGCTCGGCCTCCTACGAATGCGGCCCTTGCAGTACTGGCTGAAACTCCGGGTCCCACCTCATGCTTGGCGGCACGGCCGCTTTCGCATCAGGGTCAACCAGGCCTGTCTAGCAGCCCTGGAGCCTTGGATGAACCCTGTTTGGTTCAGTCGTGGAGTACCCCTACAGGCGGTTTCCAGAAGGACGGTACTCTCAACAGATGCGTCCAACCTGGGTTGGGGTGCTCTGTGCGAGGGCAGACCAGCCTTCGGCTCGTGGTCGCACGAAGAAAGCCATCTTCATATCAACTGCCTCGAGATGCTGGCAGTGGAACGAGCCCTTCAATCCTTTCAGGCAATCTTGGAAGGGCGCCACATCCTAGTCCAGTCGGACAGCATGACAGTGGTGTCCTACATAAATCACCAAGGCGGCCTTTCGTCCAGCCGCCTCTGCGCACTGGCAAAGCGCCTCTTGGAATGGGCATTACCCAGGTTGCGATCGCTCAAGGCGACACACATACCTGGCAAGACGAATCTGGGAGCAGACATGCTTTCACGGAGCAATGTCCCCTCGGACGAGTGGATGCTCCATCCCCAGACAGTTCTCAAAATCTGGGAGATTTTCGGGAAGGCAGAGGTCGACCTCTTCGCCTCAGAAAGCAACTCTCATTGCCCAACTTATTTTTCAAAGGAAACAGATGCACTGGCCCACAACTGGCCCAGCCTCCTTCTTTATGCTTTCCCCCCGATTGCTCTGATCCCTCAGGTCATCAGACGAGTCAGGGAAGACAGACACAGAGTCCTCCTAGTGGCCCCACTCTGGAGGACCCAAGTTTGGTCCTCGGAGCTTTTCAGGCTTTCCATGAAAGCCCCATGGCCGATCCCCCTGAGGCGGGACCTCCTCTCTCAGGCGAACAGGACAATCTGGCATCCACAGCCAGAACTCTGGGCTCTGCATGTATGGTCCCTCGATGGGAGCCTCTGAGCCTCCCCGGGGACGTACTACACACCATTGCTCAGGCAAGAGCCCCGTCTACAAGACGCCTCTATGCCCAAAAATGGTCAGTCTTTGTTGACTGGTGCTTAGCACAAAACAAAGACCCTGTTGAGTGTGATGTATCTCCGATACTGTCATTTCTCCAGGAGCGTCTAGAAAAGGGTCTCACCCCTTCCACACTCAAAGTGTACGTAGCAGCCATTGCAGCATTTCATGCTCCTATTGCTGGCCAATCAGTGGGTCGACACAGCCTCATTGTGCATTTCCTGAGAGGTGCTAGGCGGTTGAAGCCCCCACGCCCTCTTACCGTTCCCACTTGGGACCTTCACACGGTCCTTGGAGCACTCAAAGGACCTCCCTTTGAACCGCTGCGGTCAGCTGACCTTCGGCCCCTAACGCTCAAAACCGCTCTGCTACTTGCTCTAGCATCGGTCAAGCGTGTTGGCGATTTGCAGGCCCTCTCGGTGAGCCCTGCATGCCTTGAGTTTGGGCCCAATGACTCTAAGGTCATTTTAAAACCCAGGCATGGCTACGTACCTAAAGTGCTCTCGACGCCATTCAGAGCACAGGTAATTTCCCTCTCAGCTCTGCCTCCGTTGTCAGGTGAGCGGGAGCTGGATTTACTCTGCCCAGTGAGGGCTTTGAGAATTTACATTGAGCGGTCTCAGCCGTTCAGGCAATCTGACCAGCTTTTTGTCTGCTTTGGTGACCGCACCAAAGGGTCTTCGGTCTCAAAGCAACGCCTCTCGCGTTGGATAGTTGAAGCTATCGCTCTATGTTACTCCTCTATGGGCCTTGAGTGCCCCATAGGAGTTAGAGCCCACTCTACTAGAGGGATGGCCTCTTCATGGGCCTGGTCTAGTGGTGTCTCTATCAAGGACATCTGTGAGGCGGCCGGCTGGTCCTCGCCGTCCACTTTTGTCAGGTTCTATAACTTGGATATCCCGACCTTGCATGCTCGGGTTCTTTCGGTTTGATACGACAGCCTCTAGCAGACTCTGTCATCATACCACCTCCAGGGAGCTAGCTCCCTCTCAGCAGTGTAGCGTCAAGGGTTCGATGGCTCCGGCCCTCTCACTTATCCTCTGGACCCCAGGGTGTTCAAGTTAAGTCTTGTCGTTCCCTACCGTGGCACGGCGCGGTTGAATTCGTTCCCCATACGCAGTATGAGTGAAGTATCGAAAGGGAACGTACTCGGTTACGAACGTAACCTCGGTTCCCTGAGATACGGAACGAGTACTGCGTTATATGCCGTGCCACGAGGCTGCGGGTTCAGTGTCGTCGCTTCAGTCGTATGACCTGATTTCCTCTGGCGATTGCCTGCTTATATAGCCATTCGCCCCGCCCATTCTGGCGGGCTTTGGCGCGCTGCATCGCCACAGGCTCGCGCAGCTACGCAGCGCTGTCATTGGTTTAAAAAAGTTTACAGATTAAACCAATGGCAGTGCAGTTGCACTGCGTTATTGAAAAAAGGCTTCAGTATCGAGGAAAAAAGGAGCTTTTCCCCATACGCAGTACTCGTTCCGTATCTCAGGGAACCGAGGTTACGTTCGTAACCGAGTACGTTTCATACGCTTAGGACATTAAACATTATGATCATAAACATCATATTAAACAAAAAAAATATGGGTCAAAACTATAGATTTTTGTTTTATGCTAACAATCATTAGGATATTAAGCAAAGATCATGTTCCATGAATATATTTAGTAAATTTTTTACTATAAATATATAAAAACTTTCATTTTTATTAGTAATATGCATTGCTAAGAACTTCTTTTGGACAACTTCAAATGTGATTTTCTCAGTATTTCGATTTGTTTATGTTTTTATATTTTTTGGCACCATTATATTCCAGATTTTCAAAAGTTGTATCTTGGCCAAATATTGTCCTATCCTAATAAACTATACATCAATTAATAGCTTAGTATTCAGCTTTCAGCTTATGTATAAATCTCAATTTAGAGAAATTGACACTTAAGACTGTTTTTGTGGTCCAGGGTCACATCTTATCACCTTCTACAGTGATGACTTAAAATGACAAACTACAGGAAAAGAGTAGTTAAATCAGATTTTACTTTAACATATTTTATGAATTACGTTAATGTGAACTCAAGCCTTGGCCTCAGAAAACCAAATGGAATTGTGTTTAACTTCAAGTCTTTCAAATGCTAGAGCAAAAACCTGTCACTGGAATACAATATCCCTATTGAATATAACATCATTCAGTTTTGTTCAACAAAGACCATGTGGCCACTGTGTCTACAACAGCCCAAAGCACTGATCTTTATGTCTTTTATCTCTCTACTTTTGGTCATCGATTCAATTTGTTCTTTCCTTCAAGTACCATGCATACATGTATATATTCCATGCACTCTCTCTCTCTCTCTCTCCATCCTCCATCATAATTTCCTCTGGCTTATTTCTTTGCTTATCTCGGTATTGCCAGTTCTATCCTTTAATCATATTCTAATCAAAACAATGAGTCATGGTAGATAAGCTTGATTTGCTAATATGGACTTCCCTCAATAAAACAGCGCCGGAAGTGCAACTTAGGGGAGGAACCATGTCCGAGTTTGACAGTAGGGCCTGCATTAGTCTTCCACCGGAATGCTAATATAAACTGCTTGCGTAAGTGGTCCCCTCGTACCCTTTTCCTTAGGACTGCTGATGGTTTCGGTCACAGTCAGAGGTCTTCTCCTTTCCAGTGTGACACCAAATTACGTAGACCCAAGGCTGCATCAAAGACCACATAAAAGCTCCGTAATGTGCTGTGACTCTCTGCCTTTCTCTTGCCTGGATGAGATTTAAATCGATTCTGAACACCCTCTCAGAAATGTCGGTTTAAGAACATTTTAGATAATTACACAGCTGTGGCTTAGCATTTTCGTCCCTTTTCCCCTCGTATAAAAAGGTTTTTACCACCCATGATGAAACCAATCCTGAACCTTATAAAACAGTCAGCCAATATCCACAGATGCTCGTAGTAATATGCCTTGAGCATTTGGTTTATTTAAATGCCAAAAATGTTAACATGTCAGGAAGGATCATTTATGTCTGTGTTAAAAGCCTTGAGGGCTTCATACCAAACACCGAAACATTTTAGTAAAAATTCACATGTGCAGCAACACAGTCTAAACATTTTAAGAGTGTGTAGTTGGTTGTTTTGGTTCATTTGGTTAAGACCGAAAAATAGAAAAGATATTCATTTTGTCATGTTTAACACAATCCTACAAAGATACAAAACACATAAGAAAGCGCGCGCACACACACACACACACACACACATATACATACATTCATACATACATACTGCACATACACACACATATGCTATCCATCTGTTCTTCCTTTCATGGCTTTTCAGCACAGAAAATTACCAATTAATATGATTTTGTTCAAAGTACAGTATTAATTTCATGAAATATAATGGTTTTACTTTTGAAACAGAAAGTGCTCAGTGGCTAGTATTAAAATGTATTTTGTATCCAGATAAGATATTTTCTGGACAGAATAAACTATTCACACCAGTCGCATTTTTCTGTGCAATATGCAAAACACTACTTACAGAAAGAACATTTCAAAATGCTTTCCATCATTTTGACAGATACAACTAAGGCAATTTAGTCTATTGCATCAATCTACTTTAGTAACATTAAATTATGCTAAAAGAGATTAGAAGTAAAGAAAAAGTGAAATATTGAAAAGTTTAATAATTGTAAAATGCTGAAAAGTAAAAAAAAACTATATACTGTATCTACAAAAAAAAAAAAAAAAAGAGAGAGAGACAATTCACAATATTACAAGTTTTTACTGAATTTTTGGCAAATAAATGTAGTCTTGGTATGAGCATAAGAGACTTCTTTAAAAAAATGTAACTTTTAAAAAGTATATTAAATGTTTTAAATCTACAATATATATATATTTTGGCCAAAGGTGGCCTGTCTGTAAGGTTCAAAGGGAAAACGTATCACTTGACAATTCTGACTCTTCCATGTAGGATCTTACACAAGAGCAATCAGGGTTTGCAGTTTAGATACACCAGACTACAATCTTTAAATAGCTCACAGATTGAAAAATTGACAGGTAATTGACAGATTAATTTCAGGTTCTTCATTACAGTCTTCAAAAATTTCAGCCTCAAATGGATTAATTGATTTAGAAATAAGTATCTTACAAATCTTAGTGAGTAATTACTGCTGTTTAATTTGAATATATTAGAATTTTTTAAGCAATTAAGGTCGAGTAACAAGATTGTGGAACCATGAAGAATCACCATCACATATATATACAGACATGTGTGTGTCTGCTCTTGTTTTTGTGATATACCAGGACACAGCTCTGTATAATGACAGATGGCAAAGGTATTACAAGGAAAGGGTGACCTATGAGGACATAACCCATGTTCCCATTTTTCAAAACGCTTATAAATCATACAGAATTAGTTTTTTTGAGAGAGTAAAAATGCACAAAGTTTCCTGTGAGGGTTAGGGTTAGGTGTAGGGTTGGTGTAGGGCCATAGAATATACAGCTTCTACAGTATAAAAACCAGTATGCCTATGGGATGAACCCACTTTTCACAAAAACAAACACGTGTGTGGTTGTGTGTGTGTGTGTGACCCTGGACCTGGTCTTAAGTCGCTGGGGTATAGTTTGACCAACAGCCAAAAATACATTGTATGGGTCAAAATTATTGTTTTTTCTTTTATGCCAAAAATAATTAGAATTTTAGGTAAATATCATGAAGATATTTTGTACATTTCAATCTGTAAATATATAAAAACGTATTTTTTTAAGTTTTAACCATTGCTAAGAATTAATTTGGACAACTTTAAAGGCGATTTTCTCAGTATTTAGTTTTTTTTTTTTTTTTTTTTTTTTTTTTGCACCCTCAGATTCCAGATTTTCAAGTAGTTGTATCTAAGCCAAATATTGTCCGATCCTAATAAACCATACATCAATCGAACACTTTATTCAACTTTCAGATGATGCATAAATCCCAATTTCAAAAAATAGACACTTAAGACTGGTTTGTGGTCCAGGGTCACATATTTGTGTTTAGTCCTACAATAGTAGCAAAAATCAAAGTGCTATGATTCGAAGTTGTACTGCCAGATCTGAGAGGATGTACTGTAAGTGCCGACTTGTGGATATAAAGCGAAACTAAAGTGCAAAAGTAAATATGTCTTACACATTTTCTGTTTATGTTAATGTGATTTGACACATTTGTAACTATTAATCTGCAACTTCCAATTCAAAACACGTGTGTTTTGATTATTGTCTATGTGTGCAAATCGAAAGCTTCAGATTTTCCCATCAGAGCTGTGAGTGTAAATTTCAACATAAAGATCTGAATATTAATATGAGAAGTTTTAACTTTCAAATCAACAAGCTCTCTAATTTGTCCTACTCTTCCACATTCATATAGGCCAACTCATTTCATAACTGAATCAACTCAGATGACTCATTTGTTCGAAGAACTGCAGGTTATGTCTGACTCAAAATGAACCATTTATTTGTTCTTTGTACTTTATGTAAATCTGTCAGCTAAGTAAGCCAACCAAACAAAATTTTCAGGCCAAGGATAGTTCAATCTGCAAAGCTCTGCCTTAAGTTCTTTTATTGGTTGGAATGGGGCTGTATGTATTGAATACAAAGTCAAGATCCACTAAAGTGTACCAGAGAGAACCATATCAAACCTGAAAAGACATTGGTGTGACAAAGCACATTTCCTTTTGTCCTTTATTTTTACCTTCAAAGCATACTTGCAAGCGTCACCTGTGTCATTGTCTTAATCCATCCTTCCCTAAACTGCAGTGTCATGACTCACATCTGCTTTTTCAAGCGCAGTGAACGTAGATGTGCAGCCTGACAGGTGTAATAGATGAAAACATCAGCTCTGATTGATTTATAACAGTTGTCCAGTCTGTGCGACAGCAGCAAGGTCACCAGCGATGGACGGTTGTCAAGATTCTGACACGTTGATGGACTCATTACCAAGATGATGTACTGTACACGCTGATCTCAGGAAGTGGACAATAACACATTAATCTGCTTAATTTAAATATTTAAAAAACAAATTGTGACCCGTCACGGAAACCAGTGACACAAGTCGGCAGCACAACTTTCGAGCAAAATGAGAAAGAAGCGTTTTTTTTTTTTTCAAAATTGGTGATTTTCGTTTTTTTGCAGAATCTGTTAGTTGAGATCACAAAGAAGCCTCTCCGTGTTTGAGATAGCAGTATTGGTATATTTAAAAGCGTAGATTTTGAGGTTGAAATCAGGTTGTTTGTCGGAGATTCTAGCACGCAGTAGGGGCGTTTCATTGTCTGTCTGTATTTCCATACTGGATAAGCCGTTTTTTGTTTCTTTTGTTATTGCCCCCGCCCTCCGAGGGAAGCGTGGCTACTTAGTATGCAGCGCTCTGGCCGGCTGTAGCTGATATCAAAATTCAATGAAGATGTACGCCGCAAAGATGATCGCAGACGAGCTGAACCGTGGCCGTTACACCGAAAATGTTTTGAAGTACTTCTTCGACAAGCCGGATGCTTATAAACAAGTGCTCACTGATTCTGAAGACGATCTGAGCGACGATGAAAGCGGCATAATAAGACTGTATAATATCCCTAATCTACAACTGAGCGAAGATGACGATGAGGAAGAATGTATTGGACTGGCGTCAGACGAGTTGGACCGTGAGATATCAGAGGCTATATCGATAGTAACATTTGATGGGGATAAAGACATCCTTAACATTTAGAGGCAAACAGACGCACAGTGCAAACTTCGGAGATGGTTACAACCACAAAGAAGACCCCGACAAAGAGAAAGTGTGCCCGAATGACTTATTTCATTGGAGGCATTGAGATCTGCAAGGATACTTTTGTTTCTTATGGGGTGAGTTTCCATAAACATCAAAGTTTGTCGTTTTGTGTTCATTCTAAGAACACGTACACGTTATCTCATGTTTAGTCCATGTTTAGACCTTCCCATATCTACCTATTGTTATTAGCTAGCTCATCGGTTATCGCAGAATCCTGTTAAAGTCCTAATGCTACTCAATGAAATCAATTCACCAAGTTTTATGTAGAAAACCAGCAAATAACAAATAAAATTTGCATCAATATGTACTTTTTGTTTATATAAACATTAAAATAATAACATTAAAAATGATGGCCACATTTTAAAGATTAAAGATTTGTTATAAAAAGATAAAACTCACATATTTCAGCCTCTAAATCATTTTTATAAAAGTCAAAAAAGATAAATTACTGACATTTACAATTACATTCTCCTTTATTATTAATAGTATGCGGTCCGATTTTTCCCGTTGTGTCTGTCGTTGCTATGCAGGCTTGCTTTTTTAGCTTTTTTGAGTGCCTACCTTCAAATGGCCACAACTTCTCCAAATATTATCAGATTTCCATGTGCTACACATCGTTGGAAAGCTTGGAGACTACAGTTTCAGAATCTGTGAATAACTCAAAATGCCCCAGAACTGACTTGTGTCCCTACTTTCCGTGATTGGTTTCCGTGATTGGTCACAATTATTTTGGCATAGTTAGGTCTAATTATTTATATACATATTGTTATGCATACAAAAATAAATATTACATTTATCACTAGTGAAAAATTGCATATTTTATATGCTAGATACTTTAAAAAGATATCAGTTCTAACAAATATTTCAGTTGTCCATAAAGTGATCAATTGGATTTACAAGCCTTGTACTTATAGACATAATATAAAATGAATATAAATGATGACAGAATCTTTGTTTTTTGATGAATATCCTGGACTGGCTCTTGACAATGTTTAAGTGCAAGATTATTATTTTTTTTTTTTACATTGTGCGATAGGAAATCCTGCTATAGACAGCTACAGTAGCACAAACTGCACACATGAAGAGTCCCTTCCTCTGAGACATCAGGAGGCTCCTATAGTCAATACGTTGAAACCATCTTCCACATAAATGATGCATTAGCTGAATCACCATTCCCAGGATCCTCAGAAACACCCTTCAATGCAGCCATTGGCCTTTTCCCCAGCCTCTATCTACCGCTTTTAATTTCCCTGCTAATTAGGAGCCATCTGTGGGCCGTCACAAGCTGAATGTATGGTGCTGATGCTAATGGCTGAGATGTGTTGAACCCGGAGAGAGATTTTGACAGGGATGCCTTCAGGCTGACACCCAGCATTTACACAGTTGCTAAACTGACAAAAAGTGAGAACTTTCGGTGATCATAATGCTCCCGAATGAACTCTGTATGCCCTGTGTAATTGTATCATTTTTCAATCTAAATTTTCAAGTACTTCGTGCTAGCACTGATACTTTTCCAGAGCCAACCTCTCCAGCCTAATTACACAAAACTTCCCATTTACAAAAGGCGAGTATGTGCTTTTCACTTCCATTGTCGTGACGGTCATCACAATGACACTTTCAAGACAAACTGCAATGTTAAACTGTGATCTTGCACGCAAAATCACCATTTACTAATATGATTTACTGCTTGTCCTCCATACAGACTCAAATTGTTTTAGATTTTATGATGTAACAAAAACATGATGTCTTTCTGACTAGGTCAGGCCTAGAATGTTGATGAGAATAAATAATGACACCTTCCTCCATCTTATTTATTTCAGACACATTCTTAAGCACCACAATTGTTAGTTCTGTTTAACAAAAATCTGAGAGTGGCTACAACAGATGCTAGTAAATACTTTAGTGTACGTACACACACACACACACACACAGAGAGAGAGAGAGAGAGAGAGAGAGAGAGAGAACAAATTCATGGTGAATAATTAAATAGAATACTGTATACTAAGTATATACTAAATATACTAAAATATATTTTATCAAACTGGTCAATCCAACACCATGCTATGATTGAATTCTTTTTAACTAATTATGTGAAAAAATAATTCCATCTTAAACAGTAGTGCACCTTTCATAAGTTTTTATATATATATATATATATATATATATATATATATATATATATATATATATATATATATATATATATATATGTGTGTGTGTGTGTCTAATATAGGTCTAAAAAATGTGCAAAAATCTGAAAAATGTGGCTTGAGCAAATAGATAAAATAAAATATTTATATTTCATTTTATTTCAGTTAAGGTTTATTTTATTTCAAGTAACTTTTTTGTTTGTATGGTTTGTACTACTTAACTATAATAACCCTTTATACAACATATAGCTGCATCCAGTGAATATTATTTGCATCTCATAATGTTACTTGAATAAACGATCAAAAAAATAAATAGAAAGCAGAGATAGTTGCTTTCTATAGGCTGCATAGCCTGCTGTAAATTTCATACACCTGATACAGGTTCGATTAAGCATCACAAAAGGACCAATAGAGCAAAACATTACAAAAAGTTTTTTTTTCCTCCACAAAAAGATGGGCACTACCAGAAAAACTGCTTCCAA
The DNA here is from genome assembly GCF_003368295.1 of Carassius auratus. Taxonomy (NCBI): domain Eukaryota; kingdom Metazoa; phylum Chordata; class Actinopteri; order Cypriniformes; family Cyprinidae; genus Carassius; species Carassius auratus. The sequence continues at coordinate 101,540 of NW_020524189.1, forward strand.
TGGCCATGACAACATGACAGAGAGAATATAAAATATAAACCAATCACTGTCAGAATGCATGACATTTTCATCTCAACAGTCAATAAAATAAGAGATAATTTTTCTCTCACTTGTGAATGGTAAATCAATGATACATGATCCTTTGTAGAATTCTCCAGTTCAAGCAAATGGCTTCTTTAATCTGTCACCTTGGCTACTCTTTGAATAAATAAAGATTATTTCACTATCCTACACACTCAGACATTTACAGACAAGAAAAGGTGAAGGGCAATCTGTCCCGCTCGCTTACAGAAGCTGAAACTGACGCATTAATGCACAATTACCTGCTTAGAGGGCTGAACATGCAATGATTTTCTCTGGCAATTCTCAAGTGCTGCAGGGGCATAATGGTGATGACCAGCAAACAGAACCTAGAGCTGCTTTGCAAAAATGTATCACAGTAATAACATGTATGCTGTTTTAACTGAACAAACACAGATTTAACACAGACGATAGGTATTCACATCATTGAATTTCCAAAGACGGAATGGAAAAGATCAAAACAGTCTTTCAGCCTGTCCTGATATATCCTGCATTCTGGTGGATGCCTTTCCTTATCACCCAGCTCAGATAAGAGACAGACAAATCAAACATGGTGCAAGAACCAGTCTCCTGGCAAAGCTAGCCTTCCTCAAGAGGAAATATACAGTGAGAATACAGGATGTAAAAGGGAAGTTTGGAGTAAAAACATTCATAACTACAACGTAGGGAAGCCGAGAGAAAGATAGTGACTCATGTGACATACATTTGATGGGTGTCAGACACAGGTAATAGATGTAAACATGTTTATGTTGTAAAATGAAACAGTTCATTAGTAAAGCATTAGCTAATTCTATGACATAATTTTTTCTCTTCACACTGATTAAAAAAAGGATGAATTCAATCTTAAAGTTGTCCTTAAGGCTGTCAACTGATTACAAAATTTTATCTAATTCATTACACAATACGATTATGTATTCACTGTAATAATAATTATAATTAAAAAAAAAATAACCTGCATATCAATATTTGCTGAGAAAAGCCTCCAAAAACAGATTCTTCAAAGATATGATCATGCCAGAACAGAAATCTTTAAAAGCACACATGCACACTACAGATAAAAGTGCGCGGGCACACACACACGTTTAAAAGTGTGGCCTGGTAATATGTATTTAAATAACTGTTTTTCTATTTGAATATATATTAAAAAAAATATATATAAAAAAGTATAATTTATAGTATAATTACTCTGGTCTTCTGTGTCACATGATCTTTCAGAAAGCGTTCTAATTGAAAGAAACATTTCATATTTTCTCCACTGTTAAAAACAGTTGTGCTACTTTATATTTTTGTGAAAAATCCTTCACACAGTTGCACAGAGAATGCTCAAAACATTGACATGAAAGCTGCAGTGAAAGACTTTGGGCACCAAAATGTTCTGAGAGCGCAAAGGATTCAGTAAAATGAATCAAAATATATCCTAAAGTATAGAGTTATTTATTTAAAGGACCTCACCTCACGACCCCCTGCTCTGCACATTTTGCATGTCTCTCTTTGTTAACACACCTGATTCAGATAATCAGCTCGTTAGAAATGAGCTCTGTGCATGAACTGTGTTCCCATTGACATGGTCTCTACAAAGTGTTCATTGCTCCCTTCCCCCTTCATTCATTCATTCATAGCAACGTCTTCACACACGGACAAGTGTAACATCATACACCTCTGTAAATAAATACAATTTAAATTCATGTCCCGTACACTTCAATGCACTTTGAATGCAGCATATACACTCGCTTCGACTTGGAATCATGGCGGAAATATCCTGTGATGTCCACTTCGCAGGGCACTTAATTTAGAATAGAACAAATGTCTGAAGCGATAAGAGAGACATACAAAACGTGTAGAGCAGGGGGGACTCGTGAGGACTGGAATTGAGAACTGCTGGTGTATATGGCTTTCTTATTTCAGATGAAATCAGTCGGAGTTATATAAAAAATTGTTCTGGCTATTCCAAGCTTTATCATTGCAGTCAGCAGGTGTTGCAGTTGAACAGCCCACAAATCGTCAAGAAAAGTGTGTGCATCCATAATAAAACGTCCCTCACACAGCTCTGGGGGGTGAATACAAGCTTCCTGTAGTGAATCCATGCATTTTTGTAAGACAAATATCCATATTTCAAACCTAATAAACACTTTTTTCCTCACTTCCATTATCTGTCATATGCGGAAGCTGTTCTGGTGGATGACGGTTGTACGTCGGCTTGGCGTGATGAGGAAAGAGAACAAAACGAAACACTGGTTATGAATTAGAAGTACAAACCAAGGATTTTCAAAGAAAAATGACGGAGCATTTCGATATAAACCAATAGGATACTGGTTTTCCTTTACTAAAGTAAAATAACTTTGCTTTCTCTGAAATATCTCAGAAGATTGGAGCTTGTCAGGCTCTATTCATGCTCTGTTTTACAGAAAAAAATAATAATAAAACAAATAAGGAAGAAAGAAAGTCATACGGGTTTGGAACAACACGATATGGAATAATTGATGACAGAACTTTCATTTTTGGCTGAACTGTTCCTTCAAATCCAGCTTTGAGAGAGATAGAGAGGACAGAACACATAATGAAAGTATGAAGAAGAAAATGGAATTCAGTGCTGGTTTGATTCAGTCTCTGTGGCATGTGGCATCCTTTATCATCAGCTTTTGATACCTAAAGTTTGACCAAAGCTGAAGCAGAAACACTTTTCACACTGAGTATATGCAGACGCTTCAGCATGAAGCAGAAGTTTCAGTCTGTGTGAAGAACTGAATTATGTAAGTGTGCATAAATCATTCATTATCTGGGATTCCCTGAACAGAGTCATCCATAAAACACATCCAATAACCTGCTCCAATAAAAGCTGCCACAAATAATCGGCTCCAACATTATTCTCTAATCAGCCATGGGGGGTCTGTGGCTGCTTTTCTCTTCCTCCATTGAGAAAGCAGGACAAAAAATAAAATCCTTCTGTTCTTTATTTTGATATACATGCGAGTTTCTTTTTGCTTGGCAAGACAATCCAAACCATTCAAAACTGAGGTTCTTGAACAGGCTGCCTCTTTTCAATTATAAAACATCTGAAGATTAATTAAACAACAAAAATAAATAATTCACCCAGACATGAAAATTTGCTCACTCTTAGGTCATCCAAGATGTAGATGAGTTTGTTTCTTCTTAGGAACAGATTTGGAGAAATTGAGCAATACATCACTTGCTCACCAATGGCTCCTCGGCAGTCCTTGGGTTCCATCTATCATTCAGGCATTTTAACTGTAAACTGTTGTTTCCGGCAAGAATACCAGTCAATAACCCTCAATAACACACCAGTGGAAAAAAAAAAAAAAAAACTGTTTTGGACTTTTCGCTTGTTAACAGAGCTATTTCAAAGGAGAAAGCATTATTATGGACTCATCTTTTAGCCAGAAGCAATGGTTTGAATTGAAAAAAAAAAAAAACACCGTTTTTCAGACTGGAGTAGTGTGGATTACTTCTGGATTATTAAAATGCTTTTATCAGCTGTTTGGACTCTCATTCTGATGGCACACATTCACTGTAGAGGATCCACAGGTAAACAAGTAATGTCATATACATTTCTCCAATTCTGTTCTGATGTATAAACAAACAACTCCACATCTCAAAAGACCTGAGGGTTAGTAAATGTTCAGAATATTTTTGAATGCACTAATCCTTTAATCATTTTTTGAGATTCTGTCATATTCATTTAAGCAAGCAAATATTTTATCAACCACGAAAATAAATTATGAATCCTTTTTAGCACTTGGAGAGTTTTGGATGGGACTATATTTCTGATTTACCGACTGGAAGATGGAAAGAGTGTTTGGGTTCAAACCTGATGAAAACACACATTTCGACACACTTCACCTGACAATATAATTGAGGGCAAAATTAAATTATTATATCTGTGTAATTTCAAACTGACAGCAAATCAGCCATAAACCCAAAACAACTTCTCCACAGACTGTCAGCTTTTTGTAGACTCACAAATTAGCATTTAAATAGTAAACATCTGCAAACTAGTTTTCTTGGTGGGAAACCTGATTTCCATCACAAATGCAGGACTCTTAACAGACTTTTGAGATGGTGTCTCCGGATCTCAGGGGAGGAAGAAGAGAGACACAAAACGAGTGTGCTAAATTGAAGCCAGGATTTCTGAATTCCTTCTGCAATGGGGTAAAAAAAAAAAAAAAAAAAAAGAGAAGGACGGTGATTGAGGAAAAGGTCAGTCATGGTGGATATTTATGATTTAAGAGCTTTTTAGAGGTTATGCAAAATAACGTCTTGCCCAGCCAAATAATTTGCCCATCGCTTAGACTTGGTGAATGTCAATTCACCAAAGTTTAAGTTTGCTTTTGACTAGCAATAACAAAAAGTTGAGAGTTTTGACATTTTTAATCATCTAACTTTTGTAAGGGCTGTAATCAGCTTCCTAAATAAAAATCACAATGCAATAAATGCTGGCACTCACAAATTGTAAACAAACTGTGCTACTTTCATGTCTCTTGTACTGCTCCCTGAACTCTTTCTTTTCCTGTAGTAAAATAATTCAGCTCAAATCAATATTTAATGTCTGTTTATCTATGTATTTGGTAAGTAACTGTGTAATTGAGGTAATGTACAGTTAGCCAGTAATTATTTTCAAAATTAACCCCTTCAAGGTGATGCAAGACCCCTCTGATTCACATCAGGGCCGGTTGTACATCATCCCTTAGATGATTTATACTTTTAGCCATTCAATTTAAAAGATGCAGGCAGTGTAAAGCATACACTGCACAGACTACAGTAAGCAGTTAGCTAGCATTCTGCATACCGTCTGGTACATAGTAAAAAACATCAACATAATTCTCCTTTTCAAAATGTATAGCCTAAAGCTAAAAATTGTAGCTTACAATGCAACAAATAACAATTAGAAAATGCTGTAAAAGACAAATTCTCTGTCAATCACTGACCTCAAGGTATAAAATGAAAGATGAAAAACAAGTCAGTTGTAAATAATCATGTTAGCATTAACTTACGGTACTTGTGTCTTCTGGTAAGACAGTGTGAAATACTAAATTCTGCGTCTTGGGCTTTGGGTATGTATACCGTATGTTGAGCTAATCCACTTATAAGAGCATTTACTGAAATGAGTGTGGGAACTGAACCAGTGAGGTTTTACATTTAGCTCCAGGCATCCATTTTGATTCAGCGACAAAAGGCATGTGAAATGAGACCAGGCTCTCAGAGATAAGTACATTTGCACTGATGAATGCGTCTCAGTAAATGGTTGCGTCCTGTTGCAATTTCATAAAGAGTGAGTAGTTTAAAACACACGCTAACTCACTCATCTGCTTTCATTCTGATGCCCATTATCTCCTCAGAAACAATGAATATAGACATGTGTATATTCATTTGCACACGTGCATGTCATTTTCACTCTTAAATAGCATTGACCGGTCAATGAGTAAGTTTAGTATGCCATAGGGTTATATAATAGCACCCAGCAAAAAAGCTAATGGCTTCATTGTAATAATTTAAAATACAAATCTCATTGTAAATTAATCAGCATTTCTCGGGGCAATGCATTTCACAGTGCACAGGTAGGTAAGAAGTTGAATGAGCTGACAACTGAGCGTACAAAGAGGAAACTTAATGGGAAAATGGAACAGGTTTAGCCCTGAAAGAAATTAAATCTGCAGTGGGTGAAAAAGAGAGAGATTTTGAAAAGGAACCAAATACACAAGAGTCACACAAAGAAGCAAGCAGGAGCAGTTAAATATTCCCTCCCTGCCTTCAGATTAAAACAATTCACGATTTTGCAATCTCTTTTAAACAAGCGACACAGTTCACACACGAACCAAAGGGAGAGCCCTTTCTGTGCCGTATTGTGCCGTTCTCATTTTCCCTCATGAGAGTCAATCGATTTTGTTCGAGTGCGACTGTCCAAGGGCCAGGGTTATATAAAGGCAGAGCACATCACGCTGGAGGTTGTAATGCTTCAGCAGGAGGCAAATCAGAGTTGAGTCTCCCCACTGGCTGGAGTTCATTTCCTTCTGCTTTAGACCAGTGGTGGCATCAGTGCCTTTGTGGAAACATTGACCTCCGGCGCCACCTGGCACCACAAAAACATTCACTCCGAACCATAATGCCAGGGGCTGTCAGAAGACTTCCCCTTATCATCCAGGCGCCTTGAATCTTAAAGTCGACCTTAGTCTGGGAACATAGATTTCCCTAGTCTTGCATCACTGCATATCCTTGAGCAATATGCTCCAAACTCCGGAAATAAGAGACAGAAGGGGGAAAGATAAAGAAAGTGGAAAAAGCAGATTGCACAATTAAAATTATATAATTAACCACCCGAAAACCAGGCCAAATCTGGTAATGTGCATGAGGAACTCCTCCAGAGTTTACAGCTTACTCTTTTTGGCTCAGGATTGGAACGCAATATGTTAATTTAGGATCACATTAGGAGGATTGATGTCAACCTAGCTGTGCTCCCCAGGTGAAAGGAAGCTGAAGCCATATTACCAAACAAGGCTCACTGGAAAAATGTGCCTCTCCTTACATCCAACAACTCCTACAACTCCGGGAGAACTTCCAAAACTTTTAATTCCTTTTCACACACATTACAATTAAAGGGGCAGATTACAGATTATTAAAGACTTATTGTCAAGCAATTCCTTGCACAATACTATGTTATGGACCTCAAAATGTTTTTACCATAGTAGTAGCAGTAGTAGTAGAAGTAGTAGTGGTGTAATTTTATTTAATGCCATGTACTTTTACCATAGTGCATGGCTTGTAAAATAATAAAATGTTATGTTATGTTAACCAGCTCAATATTAATGTCTTTTCTGACGACGTAAACTTGCTAGGTAGCTCACCTGGCAACTTGCAATACACAGTTCCAACACTATCTGTTAAGTTTAGGGTAAGGTTTAATGTATGTGGTAAGTTACATTCAAACATAGATAGGGTAGCCATATGTGCCGTTCATACGGGGACACGTCCTGGCCAGGATTTTAGGATTTTCAAGAGAGCTATAGAGAGCAGAGCAAGCATTGCCTTATGCTTTCGAATCCCTCTTGCACCTACTTTGGTGTCTTTTTTGATCGGTGTGCAACAACACTTTAGGTCAAGCGAATGAACAAACGTGTGTATATTTGCATCGTTTTGATCGTTCCCTGTAGATCTCACATTCTCATGCGCAGCCCTATGACTGGGCTGCGCCACTCATTTCATATCTGAACTGTCATGATACGTACAACAACCAACATAATAAAATACTGCCAGATTCACATTAATCTTTGACCCATCTACTTGTGAATCGTGAGTTTCTGAACTTCGGGAACATGTACTGTAAAACTTTGACATGCTAGAGTACAGCTGAAGGTGACACTGTTGGTGTTAGATCTTAATATTGTATTTGTACAAATCCACCCAGAAAACATAAGCCTGGAAACAACCCTTGCCCCACGGCTATCTGTGGATGTTGTTGATAATGCTCACCAAAGCTGGTGAGAAGTGAGAGGCGGTGTTTGATTGCGTAAGACCACATCATCTGCCTCCCCTCTTTTGAGACCCGATCTCTGGCCTTCCCCCACACAGAACCAAAAACCTCCCACTGAAAAAGCAAACAGTGAGTCAGCGCTTACTGCACAAAGCAACACAACAAAGTAGCAGGGCAAAACTTGCACCCTCTTAGGACACACCAATGCAAAGAAATAAAAAAAGGAAAAAAGCAAGTTTTTGTGTGCCATTATTTTAAGAAACAATGGAATTATTTAGAATAAATCAGCTGAAAAATTATGTCATTATAAACTCGCTCTCTTTTTTTAAGAATATTCATGGTTATGTTTTCCATATCCATAATATCCAAGTCCATAATGCTTGTCAAATTTCAAATCGGCAAAATAAAAAAACAACATAAAAACCTTAACTTGCATACTATACACCAAGATTAAACAAAAAAAGATATTTATAGTATATGTCAACATTTAGCAGACACGTATACAAACAGACTTAAAAATGAGAAGTGCAAAAAATATATCAAGAGCAATATTCACAGTATAGAATATATAAATGTATGTTAGGTACAGGTTGTAGAACCTGCCACGAGTGGGCGCACTACCAAAACAATAACAATCGTGTGGTTTGATGACGCTAAGGAGGAGCGTGGAATAATGGGATTTGTTGTCTTCTACCCAACCGCTGACGGCCATCAATCAGACGGAAAGATAAATCATGGATTTAATGGATGAGGTAAAGTTTTATAAATGTTGTGTTTGATGTCATGATTCTCAAACGCGAGTTCAATGATTTGCGCGAGTAGATTACGAACAAAGTCATTGCAAAGACGCGACCAGACTATGGATCAGACGCGATGTACACGCCAAACGTGGGGCGCCCCATAATACTAATGTTGTTGATCGTTATAATAGCATATGTTTTCTGTCTAAGATACGAATCAAAACAACTCACCTGTCGAGTAAAAAAACAATCGAGATCGCTTACGTTTATGGGAGCTGTCCTTGTCGACAGAACCAGCAACAGACGGTAAACAGTAATTATGTTCCATAAATAAGTAACACAATCCACCATAAAACGTGCAAGAAGAAGTAAATAAGGAACTGCTTGAAGCAAGTTAGTGGTTTGCAGGACGCTAGACACTACATCCGCATTTGTCCACGACACTGTTGTCATGTTGTTTCTAAGTCAGTAAAGGCGGTAACAAAGGGTAACACATGTCATTACACAAAAAAAGAAAAATTATTTGTACATAATTCAATTAACACTTCAGTATTCTATTCTATTTTTATTTTCATGAGAGAACAGTTGATTTTGATTTCATGGTGACTAGGCTAAGTTTATACGCTAGTGAGTTTTCATTTTAAAATGCATAACTTTTGCTGTGGTTACATCTGTCTTTTACACTAATATGGCGTTTTTGACTCTCAAAAACAGATACTTTTGAAAATGCTGCAGACCCTGTTTTATTTTGAAAACTCTGAGTTAGCTCACATGTGCAATTATAATCAAGCTACAACAGTTTTCTGAACAGATGAGCTACAATCCCCTTTCATCCGTCCAAGCTGTTTGTCTAAAATTGGGCTAGATAGATTCAGTCAGATTAAAGCATTTACGTGGCATAATATAAATACTAAATAAATACAAATTCCTGAAATAAAATTAATGGAAACATAGTGAGTCAGATTGATCGGAATGAGGCTGTTCTGTGAACCAGATCACCTGGTTAACTGAAACGAACACACGGAAAAGAATCACTTGTTTGTGAATGAGACTGATTCGGTTGTCGATTACAACTCAATGAATGAATGAGGTAATGAAAGGAAGTTTATCAGTTAACAAAAATGTAAATGCTGTTTTTCTTCATTACACAAATGTGGTTTAAGACTTGAAAAACAGCTCACACATCGTATGGACTACGCTGATGGTGCTTCAGTGTTCTTTTTTAAGAGCTAAAATAAGAGAAGATACTTTGATTTATCCTTTTATGTTCAACGACAAAACAGCATACAGAACAACTAAAAGGTGGATGAAGACAGCATTTCATTTTTGAGTCAATTACTCTTTTGAAGCTCCTACAAATGTCTCACAAATATCCAGTGCTGTGCTTCTTTGTCAAAAGTCTCCGTTATAGATGGGGTTTGAATGTACTGTATATCAGAGTTTCAGTTGTACCACTCTTTGATGACTCATCTGTCTATCAAGTTTGAGTTCTCACCTATGAATCGCATCCTGTGTTACCGTTTCATTTGTTTTGTTTTTTTGTCCTCCTCTGCCCCTACTCTTTACAATCGTGCCTCCACTAACAAAGGGACTTGTCAAGGGAAGTTGCCGTCGATTTGCAGGCATGTTAGTTGCCTGGGAAACAGGTTTTAAGTTGTGCGTAACTGACGGCAGGTTCTCTGCACTGCAGTAACCGGTACGTCTCAGAGCAGGGCGAACGCATGTGGCAGGGGCAAAATCACATCAGCCAGGCTATTTAACAATTTTGAAACAAGAACCAGAAAAAAATTAAAATGAATTAATAAAATGTCGTTATTAAAACAGGAGTGTATGAGGAACAAAAGGTCAGATTGAGGATCATAGTGAGGATAACACAGAAGAAGAACATGAATTTCTTCTTGAAAATATTTGATTTCACGGACTGAAAAAAGAGAGTTAAGAACTTTCCCAATAAGATAAGATACTGTAATATGGAATGAAATAATAATGCTAATATCTTGCAGATTAATCAAAAAGGGTTTTCTCTATCCATGTATTATCACCCATTGAAACATATTTATTACCCTTTTAAAAAAAAACCCTCTTCTAAATATCTTTTGTCTTGAAAAAAGACAACATTAAAGAGAATATATATATATATATATATATATATATATATATATATATTCAGTCATTTTAATATAAAAAAATTATATTCATAGCATTATATTTTTAACAGAGACAAAAAAAAAAAAAAAGTAATGGAAACCGAATTCAAAATTGGACCCTTTTAATAGAATCCAAGATGCCTTATGGCAGATTAAGACTCATGGTGTGGGTTTATAATTTTGCCAGCTGTAAGTGTGAGGGTGGAATTCTAATTTGAAGTACAGCGGCACATCACGCTCCGTCTCTGCAGGTGTTTTTTTAAAAGCTCATCTCAGGTATGATAACAGTCAGTGATTCAGGTCTGACCTTTGCCCAGGAGTGTCTGGGAGAAATTTTTTCCATGGCAACACCTCAGATCAGAAAAGAAGAAAGTGAGAGATCAACCAACCCTGCGAGGCTTCTCTCTTTAACTGACCTTTAAAACAATCGGACCCCGAGACACTATAATGAAGTGCCTGGATTGTTCACCTACAGCTGCACGACACCAAACACAGGACACCTGCCAACCTGCAATCTCAAGAAAAGAACAAGAAAAAAAACCTTCTTCCAACATGTAAGTCAGTTCAAAATCTAAGATACTTTTTTCCCACAGTGTATAAGCTGCTCACATGCCAACACAGTATTTCAAGAGAAACATCCTAATAACAAAATTAACACTTTGACCTTATTTTGGAGGTTTCTGTAGAGGAGCCACGATTGTCTTCAGACATTTTCATGTGTGTGAAACAGAATATGGAAGTAGGGTCAAAAGCAATAAATAAAGATATCTATGTAAAGCATCATTCTGTAAATATAGCACTAATATATTATATATATATAAAGAAAATATATCAACACTTTGTATAGCAGTTTTACATTGTGACTTCATGCTGAGAACAGGTTCAATCACTTCCAAATATGGAACATGTATTTAAAATAATACAAAATAATATATTTCAAAATAAAAGCAATGAATGGTATAAAGTATACAGATTTCCTTCAGATGTGACTGGGTATTTTTATTTGTATTAATTTCTTCAATTTTGAACATAAAGAAGCCCTTTGTGTGTAGGACATGTTTTGTTCCTTTTATCAAATAATCTGTGACACACACACACACACACACACACACACTAATCTTGCTGAAACTTTTGAATGGTGGAGATTTAGTTTATACATTTATATATTTAATCTCTTTAAATTATTGGCATTATTGGACATAAAAATGAATATTTTAAACTAATCAATACACTATAGGCTGCAGAGACACAAAACTAGCACAGATATACAGGAAAGCAGTTGGTCAGGTACCGTTTTTTTGGGGACTATAAGTTGCACCTAAGTATAAGTCGCATCAGTCCAAAAATATGTCATGACGAGGAAAAAAAAACATATAAGTCGCACTGGACTATAAGTCACATTTATTTAGAGCCAAGAAACCAAGAGAAAACATTACCATCTCCAGCCCCGAGAGGGCGCTCTATGCTGCTCAGTGCTCCTGTAGCCTACCACTGAAAACACAGAGCGCTCTCTCGTGGCTGTAGATGGTAATGCTTTCTCTTAGTTCATTTCTCTTGGTTCATGTCAAATTAATTTTAAAATTAAAATTGCACCTGACTATAAGTCGCAGGACCAGCCAAACTATGAAAAAAAAGTGTGACTTATAGTCCAGAAAATACGGTATATGGTTTTAGAGGCCATTACACAGAAGTACTTGACCACCGAATGCTGCACTGAGGAATCAGAAGTTTTCCAGTAAGTCATTTAAATAATCCATATCAGCTACGGCAGTATGAGAACTCTACTACAGCTTTGAAGATTACTGCACAGAATGTTATTTTAAAAATCACTCACATAAGCAATCTGTAACCGAAATATGAGCAGTGAAAAGACCGAGGAGGAGTTGTATTTTGAACCTGTTCTCCAGAATGACATACACCTCCAAGCTGAAGCCCTATTATATACAATGTTTTCAGATGAGAGGTGCGATAGTGTCTACGGAAAAAAAACCTACCACTCAAGCACACATCTCTGCACAGCCTCTGCACTGCTGAAACTCCCGGTGATCCGGCGGTGCTGCTTAAAAGCAGACTCTCTCGAGTGTGTGTTCTATTTTCCACTTGACAGTGCTGGTACTTCACCAGAGAGGAGGCATGACTGGGCCAAGACTGTCAGTCAACTCAACCTCCACCTCCATCAACATTTCATTCAGTCCTAATGCATCTGTTCAAGTGCCTTTCCCAGGGTCCGGCCCCCACTCAAATACACGTGCCTCAACCATTCCGCTCTGCTTAAGAGAAGCCCCAGTTCAGGTGAACCATTCGTTACAAGCCATCTGGCAGCCCACGTCAGCTACAAAAGGAAATAAATCAATTTGTCAGCCAGACAAAGAGACGTGTAGCAAACAAGGTATGACCTAATTTACGGGGGCCGTGTCCAAATCGACAATGACCAAAAAGTTATCAGGCGAATCTGACGGTAATGCAAGAGGAAAGATTAAATCGTTTCAAAAGAAGCAATTTGGCCCGCGATTGCATCAGCATGAACAGAGAGTCAAAAAGACGAGCGGCGTACATTCAGATTCTTATTGAAGTCCCTCAAAAGGTCCGGTGATAAATGGGAGTTTAACTTATCAAAGCAAATGCCTCCTGTTGAATTTAACATGGTAAATATTTCTCCTTTTATTTAACAAAATGAGTAAAATAAAAAAAAACTAGCAGTTATGACAATATGGTTTTTGATGAGCCCCCAAAGTGCTCGCAAGTCCTCTAAAACAGTCAGAATGAAAAACAGCTTTGGAAATGCACAAATCTCATTAAATACGATAACTGCAATGTATCTCCTGAGCCATTATAAAACCCAAAACGCTGATATTTCTTTTGTTCTCCATCTTATTTTGTTACTTTAACCACATTAGCACTAATAATAATTAATGTTGTTATACAATAGCTGAATAATACGACATCCCGTCATGTGTAATTCGTTTTCAGGCTGTATCGTTTTAATAAGCCATGAGGCTTTTTTTAATTACGGGCTGTTTGTCTGAGAGCACGAGCTGGTCATGATATCGGCACGAGATTTGGGTCCAAAGAGTCAATGGGCAAAATATGTATCTGTGCAAGGTTCGAGAGTCCCACTGTGTGCCCCCATAACCTTAAGTTCTATCCCTCATCACACACACAAACGCCCATCCATTCCACACAGATTAATTGAATTAAAGCGCTGACCACTGCACAATTTAATCTACTATTCCTCCAGGCGCTGTGACCTTGACTTTGACTATGCCGAGGCCCCTGTTGGCATTGTAACCACCCTCTGCCTTAAGGGTTAGTTAGGCAGCCGTGTACCCTGCAGAAAAGCTTGAAAGCTGAACTTATTTATGCACAATGTTGTCCAGAATGCATTTAACAGAAATAGGAGACATCCTAAACATGGAGGGCTTGCAAAGCCGCAGTGTGTTGGTATTCCTGAAATGTTCTGGTGGGGGTTTGTTTGAAACATTGAAACTTTTGCAGTTAATTCAGCGCAAAATGCTGAATGTACAGAATCCAAACTTTCTTTAGTAGATCATGTCTGTTTTTAACATATATAATTAAGAAGTTCTGCTCTTGACTAACAATGATGTGCAGAATTGAATATTCAACTAACAATTAGGGCTGCATGATTATTACCTGTTGATTATTCCCTTGAAACTCTAATTGCAATTATTAATTACAGTTATCACAATTGACATTAAATTATGTCTATACCATTTTTTTGATGCAACTGCATGCCATTGGTTTCTTCTTTAAATTATATAAAAAAGTATAAATATGAACAGTATTATATTGTTATACCAAAACTAAAACAATGAAAAAAAAAAAAAACTAGATGACAAGTAGAAAGAAAAATAAACATATCTTAAGCATGCAGAATAACATAAGTGGACTTTTGAATGGGTTTCAGCCCTAGTAAAAATAATATTGTTAAAGGTGCCACAAGTTGATATGATTATTTAAGGTCTTAATGAAAAGTCTGTAACTTAGTTTGGTTAAAATTTCTCAATGTAAGTGTATTTATTTTTTTTTATTTTTTTTTACCCTGTCAAAAACATCTCTTTTAAGAGCAAGCCATTTTATAGTATTTTCCTTTAAATGTTAATTAGTTCTGCTGACCCCACCCCTCTTTTCCGATCTGCTCTCTAAGAGACTTTCTGAGTGTTTACTTTAGCCGCATTAATCATGAAACTTGCTAATTAGCACATTTTTAGGAAAGGCAGTTTGCATTGATTAATTAAAAAAAACCTTACTCACTTTTTCTGTAGGTGAAGCTGGATCACGAAGGATTCACGCAAACATTCCCTTCAGAAACAAATGTAATCCACTGCGTCTGCGTCAGATTTCGGGAGTAAATGACGACTGCTATGTTAAATATTACATAAAAAAAAACAAAAACAAAAAACACCTCAATCGCTTAGGAGCTTCGGTGGTGATACAATGGTGGACTGATGACAGTCTGTGCTGTCAATCAAAATATTGTGGAAGGGGCCTCTATTGTTTAAACTCCATTCAAACTTTTTGTAAATTTGTAGAGGCTCGGGTGTGCTACTGGCAACTGAATTTATAACCTGCTAGTGTTCAGGGTCAGGTTAGGCGTGCAGCTTCATGGATACTTTTTTTTTTTTTTTTTTTTTACATGTTCCGACAAATCACATCTTACAAATTCATAACAATTTGCAACTTATGTAAAATATTTGTAAAATACTTTACAAATATTATACTATTTTCTCATGAGATCTGGTTCGATAAACATATAGTCCTGGACCAAACTCAGAGTTTTGATTGTGCCATATAACTCAAGCATTTACCCTTTTGAGGGTAAATTAATCAATGAATGGCTTACAGTATTTATAGTTACCTGTCAAAATCAAGTCGGGATAAGAAAAACAAATTGTTTGCAAGTGCCTTGCTAGCCTGTTTCTTTTAGGAAATGCACATATTGTTATTTATTTATTATTATTTTTTTGTATTTTTGATGACTCCGAATTCTTGAATAAAGAACTAAAGAAAGAAAGACCGAGGGAATGTTTATACATTCTATGTTTCTGTTACTCAAATATAAATAAAACACATTATTTATAGAATCGTACAGTATGTGGTCTCTGACTCCAGCCTGGACATCAATATTGATGATGATTTTTTCATAGCTTGCACATGAGCTGGAGTGGTGGAGAATATCTACCACAGAGCCAAACATACTGTGGAAAATGAATCATGATGTTGCACAATTACTTCAGCTTGAATTGTATGGTATAAACTCCATTCAAACTATGTTTTGTAGATTTGCAATCTTAGATGTGCCTTTGGCAAACTGATGGTGAATTTGTATGAATTTGTACAGTCCCGTTCATACATGTTTGTACAAACTGCTTATTCACCAATGAGGTATAGGGGTCAGGTTGGAGTGCACTGTTATTGTTTTTAGTGTGCACTAGGGAGTGATGTAAACTGGTCAACATCGATGTCGTTTGTGAGTAGCAATCAACAACGTTAACAAATAACAACGTTAACAACAGGAGGATGGAGGACGCTGTGATTGGAGCTGTGTTTTTGTTGTGTCTGGCGGGTTTCACAATAATGGACATGGAATGTCGAGTATACGTAAAGTGATCGAAAGAATGGAAAAAAGGAATCTCCAACGACAACTAGCAGGGCTACATTTGCTACAAGTGCCCTCCTCCAATTTATCGCTGTTCATCATACTTGCAAAATAAGTTGACACAATGTTTACAGTATGATTACACAGCATTTTAAAGGGGCGTTTTCGGATGCATCTGGCCAATCAGTGTCTAGTTACATCACGTATAGTACAAGTTGTGCTGGTTAGACCCTGCTCCAGAGTAGGAGCTAATTTGGTTCTCGAAAAAGGCAGTCCAGTACTAAAAAAACGCCCAAAAGTGAGTAGTTCCATAATTAGTTCTGGTACTATGAATAGGTTCCTGCAGTGCAAAAGGCCCTATTGTCTATATAGTTACTCAAATAACAATCTAAAAACATTGGCTTGTTTATATATAGAAACTTATGTGGTCTCTGACTGCAATCTGGACATCAATAAAGATGATGATTTTTTTTTTTTTTAAAGCTTGCAAATGAGCTGGACTCAAAATCAAACAAACAGCAAAGAGAGGAATCTCAATTTATTTTGTTGCACAAAGGATTAATGTGTCCTTACTGTCACAAGGACGTAGCTCTCAGTCCTGCATCTGAAGGATGTTTACCCAGTCAGCACACCACTGGCACACAAATGCAATTACAGAGAGAGACGTGCACCTGTACACACCCTGAATGCGCCGGCACAAATCACATTTGTCTGTGTTCTCAAAAGCGACCAAAGTGATGTGTCAGTTCTAGGGCTGTCAGTTAAGTAGAAATGTTATGTGCCGATTAATCAACTGTGGCCATTAAATCAATAAAATATCAGTACCGTATTTTCCGGACTATAAGTCACACTTTTTTTTCATAGTTTTGCTGGTCCTGCGACTTATGGTCAGGTGCGATTTATTTATCAAAATTTATTTGACATGAACCAAGAGAAATGAACTGAGATAAGTTAACCGAGAAAACATTACCCTCTACAGCCACGAGAGGGCACTCTATGCTGCTCAATGCTCCTGTAGTCTACACTGAAAACATAGAGCGCCCTCTCGCGGCTGGAGACGATAATGTTTTTTCTTGGTTTTAAATAAATGCGACTTATAGTCCAGTGCGACTTATATGTTTTTTCCTCATCATGACGTATTATTGGACTGATGCGTCTTATACTCAGGTGCGATTTATAGTCCGAAAAATATGGTATTTGCTGAGAAAAGTCCCCAAAATAAGGTAATTTAAATACTATAGCAGACTATAGCTATATCTTGTATGGCCCAAGTGAAATGTCAGCAAATTTTTTTTTTTTTTGGATAAATTATTTCTTTAAGATGTGTTTTCAGATTATATATTTGAAACATAATTGTATAGTGCCTATAACTATAAGATTTATAAGTGTAAAAATCTGACAAATTTGAGATAGATAAAGTGCAGTCAATAAAAAGGGCTTCAGAATAAATCTTTAAGGTTAGGTTAAACACTGTTCAGAATATGCAGTATGCAATATATTTTAAATCTTGGTTGTACTTCAAGCTTGAATTGCTTGCATGGGTCAGCTGGCATGATTAATTACATTCATTTTTTACCACACTTTAAAAAAAAAAAAAATTAATCACAATCAATTAAATGACAGTCCTAGTAAACTCAGCTATGCAAAGCCCTAACATGCTCTTTCCATTTCTTCCAGAGATACAAGCAACTTGGTTTTACTGACAGTGCACATTAGGTTAGGTTTTGGATGCTATGACCTGTTCTTGTTCTAAAGCTAATATATATTCTGCAGTATCCCCAACATCTTTATGGACACAGTCCATACACACATACACCCACACAGTGTGTGTGATTCACAACAAAATCATTACACTTTCAACAGTACTAAAGGGCAGGAACAGGGCTTGTGTGTGTGTGTGTTGGTTGGCAAGCCATTACAAACAGACGTTCCTGAAGGAGCTGAAACTTATCTGAGTGCTGATTTGGCACAACACCTCCAGGCTGAATCAGCCCATTACTCAAAGGGTGCTAATTACAACGAGCATGACCGTGTTACTCTGTGTGCATGAGAGTACGAGAGACACACTTTTGTACTCACAGTTTATTAGAAGATTAAATACATTCTTTCACTTGTTCTAAATACTTGGAGGCTGCATGAAACAGGTGACAGGTGAAGGGGCCAGGCTGAAAAATAAGAGGGATTTTGAACTTCAACCAGAATGAAAAGTTGTTTAATGTGAAGCAAGTTACTACATTTTGATTAAACATTACAACAAAAACCTTATTTCTTTGGAAAAAAATATCCAATGATTGATCATTCACAATAAAACCAGAAATAAGTATTTAGAAAGATTATGATTCCATTTGCAAGTGACAAAACATTCAGTGGAAAATAATTAAAACAAATTTTTTCATCAGTTTAGATTTAGTTCTTCCGTTTAGTTTGTTAAAAGTAGTCTAAGATATTATTGGCCTTGGTTACATCAGCCGAAAGGTAATTTTAAAGGCAATAAAAGTTTTATGAAGGATTATGGGAAAACTTTAGTTTTCCTCTTTAGAGTAACTTGTTCTCATTTTACTTTAACTTTTGTTCAAGTAAAATGGATTTTCATTTTATAAGATTTTAGCTGCATTCTTTGATGAACCTTATGAATCTATGTAACATAGAAAAACACATTTACATTTCCATCGTTGATATTAAAGGAATAGTTCACTGAAAAATGAAAATAATCCACAATCTTCCAGCTAAAACTTAAGTCCTCTATTCATGCAACAGCTTTCTTCAATTATAAACTTTTCTTATCTGAATCAGAAAAGAAATACACAAGCACAGTTATGCGTGAAAACTATCCATATCTCGCCTTTGAAAGCACTACTTATTGTTCACAAATATCAATATGTGTCCATTATGATTTCATGATTATTCATTAGTCTACTCCCTCTCTGGTCAGAGAAACATCTGTGTGTGGGAGTCCGGTGCTAAAAATGATTTTATATCACTGAAGAAACAAAACATGTTTGATATTCTATTGTGTTAAAGCACTAATAGACCAACACCAAAGAAGTGGCAGCAGTACAGCAGCACAGAAATGATTTTGACAGACCAATCAGAAATAGAGAGACACTACAAATCATTCTACCACAATGCACACAAGGTAACTCTAATTCAGGTGTAACAGTTTGATGTCCTTTTTTTTATTTATGAGGCTGTCCCTCGATCCTCAAAATGGAAGTTTGTGAAACGCAGTACAGTTTACTTAAGATTAATTTGGCAGCTTTATTCATCATTATGGAGACGTTTATTTATGACTGCTAAATCATCTATAAATTAGAGTTCATATTCATATGCCAAAGTGATGCAACGACAAACACAAAAATTCCCAAGAAGGAGATTAAGCTTGGAATCGTAATAACTTCCTTATAAAATATAAATATAAAATAAATACATTAGTCACTAAAAAAAAGAAAATAAAATGACATACAGCCTGCAATCAGACAATGACAGAAGAAGAGATTCTGCCAGAAGATAAAAAAAAAAAAAAAAGTTGAATCATGGCTGATGGCCCAAAAAGACACAGACGGAAAGCAGAAAAGCCTACACAGAGCCCAGTGTCTGCGTTAAATCTCTAATATATTGTTATTACCAAAAAAATGTGTTATTATTTTCCAAAGCTACACTAACAAATGAGGAACAGCACAAGCTATTTTTCATAAGTTGTTTTTCAACTCAAATGTGATCCAGTCACGTCATGGTGTTAGTGACTTCTGTTGTTTGCTATTCGGTTGATCACATCTGTAATCGAAGGAAATGGCAAATGTTGCAAAGCTGTGATAGTGAGTTACACAAGCAATCAAAGGTAAAAACACCTGCAAACTACAAGGAGTCTGGAATCAAAAATCTGTGTGAAAATGGAAAACAGAACCACAACATGGCAATACCATTATGCATTTAAGTTTGTATAGTATGTCTGATTCAATTATCATTCAGAGAGAGAGAGAGAGAGAGAGAGAGAGATGACAGACTTAGGAAAGAGTTAGTGTTGGCCCAAAGCCTGGAACACAACCATACTTCAATGCCACAACCCACATAATAGTTCACAACCTGACTCTGCCCAGAGTCTAACTGATCTGAAACACACACATAGATAACAGATCCAAGTTTGGTTTAAAATAAATGAATCGCATACACACACAAACTTATCTCTCCCCAGTCTTCCATAAACGTTCCTTCCCCCAAAAGAAGTAACATTGCAAAGGAGCTTGTTAAACAAATGCAAATATTAAGATTTGCAAGAGATAATGACACAGATGTTAACATTAACTAACCCTGAGAGAGTTCTAAAAGAACATAATTGCAGTAAATTCTTGCTCACTTTGAATAAACCAATGTCAAACCAAGAAATGTTAATCTTTTCTTGATATTCAACAAATCCTCATTATGGTGGAATGTCAATAACAGCGAGATAACTTGCACTTTTCATGAACAGGGAAAAGGGTAGTGTTCCATTACTCTGTTTAAAGCATTACAGAATATTTTGTGTGTGTGTGTGTGTGTGTGTGTGTGTGTGTGTGTGTGCGTGCACACATAGTTAAAACAATTTGTTAAACAAAAGGTTTAATTCTTTTTGTTTTTATTCCTATTAAAGCAGGGCAGATGATTTGGTTAAAAAAATTGTTTTGTTATGCTGGTTGAAACTCTCTTCACATCCAAATAGCAATCACTAAGTTAAGTCTAATCACTAAGTCTAAATAAAAGCAATCACTAAGTCTAAATACAGGTATATGTATTTATATAATCTGTGGAAGGCATATGACCATCTAATGCTCTTCCAATCATATCCCTCGTTCCAAAAGCTATGATAGGCCATTTGCATAGCTCCACACACCCGGTTCACACAGACATGATACGTCATCAGTGCGTTCCATTACTCTATTGCAGACCAAGCGAGAGTGGAAGGCATTATCATTATAATATTTAGCATTTTGTACAGTAATGTTTTCTCACTGGTGAATGAGACATGAGGTAATCTGACAGCATTGCATTCAACTCTCCACCAATGCCATCAATCATCGTGTCATCAGGTTAGCGTCTGGTCATGTGTTTTGGAGGAGGCGTGGTTTTGGAGAGTGATTTGCAGGGAGCATTGGATCTTATGCTATCAAAGTTAGCTTGCTCTTGCTAGCCTCTCCGAAATCATCTATCCTTCCTTTAGGTCCCAATTAAGACATGCTCATATGTCTCACATTTTTCCTTTATTAGAGAGTCAAATGCAGCTAATATCACAAAGTCATTAGCTTGGAAGCAAAACATCAATAATAATAATAATAATAATAATAATAATAATAAATAATAATCAACTTGAGCCCCTCCAGCAAATTTATCTCAGTCTTTAAAGCACATTTGACTGTTTTGTTTGTGTTGAATATTTCACATATCCAAATTTCCTATTTACATTTTTAAATATTGACTTCCCTTTCAGCTAAATGGCATCCCCAGTTTCACCTTGTAAGTACATGGAGGACATTTTAGCAGGACAGCCTGCGGTTTTCACGGGGGCCTGACTACATTAGCATAAATGTTCAGCAGTGCTGCATAAGTCAGAGAGTCTGTCAGAGAAGAGATACAGACTACTGGCGACCTGGTCAGTGGGACAAAAAGAGAGTTTATAGAACAGCCTTTGGTTCTAAACGATCACTACAGTGGATCAGGGCTGTTCAAGTCTCGGCCCTGAAATAGAGCATGCCAGTGACAAGAAACAAAGGTCTGCGCTTGAGGATGAGGGACTGCAGATGTGTCCCTGGATTTGTCTTGGTGACTCACTGACACCAAAACCGCTGGGAAGATACAAACCCTGTGAACTCTAAGACAAACATGTGACAGTTTCAAGCGGAAAGCAGGACATACAGGAGAGAAGTGAGCAGAGACAGATAGAGGAAGACGGGGGAGGCCATCTCAGGTCATGTGCCCAAAAAAACACCATGTCTATAAGACTAATTTTGGCTGCTGGGAGGGATATGGCACATTTGAAAGTCCATGTTCACCCTCAAGGTAAGATGAGTGACCCACTGGGTCAGCAGGACAGCGCTGAGGGGGCAAGTGGATGAGAACTGTCTGTTAAAGCAGGACTGACACATGCAAAACCACAACAGAGATGTCACACTGCATTTATAAAATCTATCTATACACATCATGCTGAAAGCATGGCATCTGATATCATTACTGTCATCACAGCATGGGTGTGTGAAAGTTCTGCTTGCATGGAAATGTTGTTGCAGCTCACAGCTTTGATATAAAGCTATAAACATGTTCTGAAGCAGTACACACAAACAGCAAATACTGTAGCTGTACTTTGAAACTGTAGATATAACTACATTCAACATGTTTTATTTATTGACTTCTTTGTTCAAATAATAACTGTTTGGGACTTTATATTAACAGCTGTTGGCAAGTGTTGAAAAAATAAACCAAAATTAAAACTGAATATAGTAAAGTAAAATAGCAAAGCAGTCTATTGTTATTAACTTGAATCCTTCCAGTCTATAAAGCACTTTACTTAGGGCAGTTTTGTTTGCTTTAAATATTTTAAATTTCCAAATTTCATATTTTTTAATTTTAAATATTTTCTTCCCACTCAACTAAATGATATACTCAATTTAAATTTGTAAGTACACAAATAATAGTGGTTTGGAACTTTATATTAATACCCATAAGCTTGCATGATAATACATTACATTATATTACATTACAATGCATGAAATAAAATGTTAAAATAATAAAAATAAACTCTAAAATTAAACAAAATAAGCTTACAAATAAATCACTGAACTCTCTCTCTCTCTCATATATATATATATATATATATATATATATATATATATATATATATATATATATATATATATATACACTTTATTTTTATTTTTTATTGTTATCTTGGATTTAGAACATTTTGCTCCCATATATGAAAGAACGGATTAGGCAAAAAACTGACTGGAGTATTACAGGAATGGAATGAAAAACAAGCTACCAGCACAACATCTTTTTTAATCAAAGTAACATGCCATTCTGAATCATTCAACTCAAATTCAATCCTCTGGTCATGTTGATTCCATCCACACAGTGAGAACCATTATTTGTTAGTAATTGTTACCCAGTTCTCACAGAGTCAACTCACAATATACACAATTCCTTAAAAAAAAAAAAAAAACACATGAACAAACTTGTTTCTCATTCTGTTCATCATCAGTGCAAATAGCCCCAAGACTCTTTCAATACTACAAATAAAGCTTCAATTAATAATAAATAAAAACCTCCTATTTTGGCCCCAGGCTGTTTCCAGAAAACACTCGTTCAATTGAACTCACAATATGTAGCCACTCACTGCATCTCAGGTTTGGCTTCTCGATTACAGTATACAGATATATAGGGAAAACAGACAGACACACTGCTGTTTCCCACAATTATACAACATGTGTATATGAATTATAAAGAAAATAGAGCTAAGCGCAGTTGCAAGATGAGTTAGCATCAGTAAGTGGAAGTCTATCTGTGTTTTCTGAGATTTTTGACTACAGGCCAGTTTACAAGGTCATAACCCGTCAGTGTGAATCAAATCATTCCACGTATCTCCATGCACACACACACACACACTCACAAATATAGACAAAGACTTTTTTTAGCAAGTCACTCACATCTTGGTAATGCCCCTGGGTGGCTATTTCCAGTAATGTGTACAGATTCAGAAACTTGACAGGGGAAAGACAGAAATTTACTAAATTAGTTTTTTGTCAAGCTTGAAACAAGATTGAAATCATTAATTTGTCAAGACCTTTTTCATACAATGGTCAATTCTGAGATGCTTCCATAACTTGTCTTCTTTGAATCTAGTAGAAATAAAAAAAATCCCAAATAAACATTTAAGCATTATAAAATAACACTTAAAATAACAGAATAAATACATAAATTCAATCATTTTAATTTTTTCCCTCATGCACTGAGCCAGTTTTTTTTTAATTATTATTATTATTTAAAATGCCCCTACTGTGCCTTTTCGAATATTACCTTTCATGCGGTGAGTCATGCAGCTATATGTGAACAAACTATATGCAAAGTTGTGAAGCCAAAATTGCATGATAAATAAAGATATTGTCCAGAAACAAAATGAGTCTTATTCTATTATGGCTCTATGTCATGAAGTAACACATTTGCATAATGTCTGCCACTCTCTCTACAGCTCTGGACCAATCACAAAAGACTGCACCATCTAACCAATCACAGCAGTGAGGGCTCACGGAAAAGAGGGGGATTAGAGATACCGATTCTGTGAACTGCTTGGCATGAGTCATTTAGAAATAATTTAAGAATCGCGTAAAATTAAATATATATTTTTTGAGAAAAATAATGTTTTTTTTTTTTTTTACCTTGCATGCATGTAAACTTGTTTTAGGAAACTCATAAAACAATATTAGCACCCTTAAAAATGGCATAATAGCGGGGCTTTAAAGTTGTTGACAGTATGTTCTGATTTATGAACTGATAAAAAGACATACCCAAACCTCCCTCTGTAAAAACCTTTAATATGTGATCAGAATGAAGGATTACATTTGAATCTGGCTTTATCTAAGGCATATTTAAACATTTCATAATCATAGACAACTTGTTAAAAAAAAGAAAAGAAAAAGGAAATTATCATTGTATTGAGATTAATCAACTGGGGAAATTATGGTGATATCTGTTTATTAAGTTTTGTTTATTATACACCTGTAATATCTTGCCTTAAACTGAATTCGGTATATAGTACATCAACAATAAATTTAGATACCACCATCATGTATGGAAAGCCCAACCACTAGTTAAAACCACAGGGTTTTTGCCAATAAGACAATTGCCCCAATAAGCATTAAAATGTCTTCCATAAATGTTTTAACAAGTAGCATGTTCTGTCTTAACACGGTCTCATATAAAGTACAAAGGCACTGAACAGGGTCAAATCCACAGTAAATAACCATACTGATCAAGATGCCATGATTTTCTCCGTTGCAAAGGCATCAGGATCAATCCTGTGATTCAGACGACATTCTGGTGTGCCAAAAACACACTTCAACACCACATCAGCCCGAAATTAGAGGTTATCCTGGGCTCTCAATTGAGAGCTCCACGGCACCTCGCACCAAGTCAGTAATCCAGCAACAAAATCAGCTAAGCCGAGAACAATAATGACCTTAATTCAGTATGCAAAGATTATTCTGTATTGAATCAGTGGTGGTCTGCAGAGTTCCATGAGTAATCACTTACAAGAACCATAAACCCACGAGTCTCAGCAATAAAATAAACCTCCTCCGTTCAAACCTTACAGATAAACACACAGTTGTCTCATAGCAAGAAGAGCTTGTTTATATTAACACGAATCTACCCGGAGACAGGAAAATGTACTTGCATTTTAAACTATCTTTTCGGACTTCATTTTCTGAATACTTACTACATGGCACATGTTCAGCCGTGGAGCAGATTGCTCTCAAACGGGACACCTCTACTTTTTGCACATGGCAGCTCCATCATGAAGCATCGCAGGAATGACTTGGGGCAACAGCTAACACTGTAGTAGTAAGAACAGCTGCCCATTTTAGCAGGCAGGATTATCAGAAGGTGCTTTTTCCTGATAAGTGGATTATTATGATATTTCTCCATTTCACTATGTGGGGTTGAAGCACTTTACCCAAACCGCAACTTATAAAATCAGGCGTGTGGTGTCTGGATCACAGAAGAGTGAAAGTGCTTCTGTATTTCAGAGTAGGGGAGGCCTCTCACTCAGCACAGCCATAATTACCCATCAGCCCTCACCACATCACATAAAAACACTCTCTCTCTCTCTCTCTCTCTCTCTCTCTCTCTCGCCTTGCAAAATTTATATTTATGTAGGCACTGCAATTCATGAGGATGAATTTGTTACATTCTAAGACCTTGGTAATGCTGTTAAAGGAATAGTTCACCTTAAAATGCTAATACTGATATTTACTCACGTTAATGTTTTTTTTCTAATCTGTATATCTTTCTTTCTAATCTTTCTCTCTCCTGTAAAACTTTCTTTCTTTGGTAAAAACAAAAACAAAACTGTCGA
Organism: Carassius auratus; assembly: GCF_003368295.1. NCBI lineage: Eukaryota > Metazoa > Chordata > Actinopteri > Cypriniformes > Cyprinidae > Carassius > Carassius auratus. The sequence goes on from NW_020524189.1 coordinate 127,707, forward strand.
AGAGAAAAATTATTATAAAGTACCATCCACATAAACTATGCACTTTGGGACAAAATACCACGTTTTCTAAAGTCAAAATTTAATACAAGTGAAATTTAAGTCATTACATTTTTTATGTATTATTATTATCATTATCTGACTTAAACTGCATGAGTTTCTCTCATGTATCTCACAATATTTATTATTTATTATTTATTATTATTTAATATCTTACAATATTTTTACTGCATAGCTTTCTTATTTTCTCCTGTCTGCTACACGCAAATCTTGGAATATAATTTAATTGTGATTCATTACAATTCATTAACACTGTTCTAACCTCAGCAATACAAGGACCTTCACTTTGCTAAACATTTTTAAATATTTCATTAAAAACAGTTATTTATAATAATAATAATAATAATAATAATAATAAAGATTATTATCATATAGACAACTTTTAAAATTATTGTATGATTTTTTATTTATTTATTTTTTTTGTCAGACGTACAGAAAAAAAAATATAAATGTTTGGAAGCACATGGAGGTGATACAAAATTATGATTTTTGAGTGAAATATTCTTTAAAAAAAATTATCTGTAATGCATTGAAATTTGTGCCAGGGTCTCTCTTTCGATTATAAATGACCTTTAATGTTCAGATCTTTGAAGCCGTGGTGTGAAAGCAGTCATAATGTTTATTTTCAGCTTTAGACTGTAAATTGCCTCTCTCACTTACTGGTATCTAAAAGCTCAGTTTCTCAGGCGAAGGGAAGCCTTGAATGTTGATTCAATGAATGAGAATATTACAATAATGGTTTCTATGCATGGTTATGTAATTGAAAAATAAGGAGGTCCAGGTAAAAGAAAATCTCCTCAAGGACGCACAGACTGCTGAAGCATGGAATTGTAATTCATATTCATGCACACAGAGGAACAGTGGGTGGCTGTATACTTAAATTTAGGGGTGTGACTAAGAGCCGGTCTCCATCCAATCGCTGCCACCCAACAGCTACACGCTACAACATGGGACCACGCGCAGGAACCAACTGCCTCTAATGCACATTCAAGGTCACTTGAACTATATTCAGAATGGAATACTATACTTACTGTACTTCACACTGTGCTGTATACTCTGCAATATATATATATATACAAGCTGAAAGCAGAGTTGAAGAGGTCCTTCTGGTGGCCTTTGGAAAACAGTGAACGGTGGGTAATATGCATTTAAAGTTAAGTGATTGATGACAAAAAAAAAAAAAAAAAAAAAAGAGTATCCCATTAAGGTTCATTGTATATATATATATATATATATATATATATATATATATATATATATATAAAAAGAGTATCCCATTAAGGTTCATTATATATATATATATATATATATATATATATATATATATATATATATATATATATATATATATATATATATATATATATATATATATATAAAAAGAGTATCCCATTAAGGTTCATTATATATATATATATATATATATATATATATATATATATATATATATATATATATTAATTTAAGGTGCTCTTGATTCTTGGCATTATGAGTCAAGAAAGATATAAAATTACTAGATAAAATAGCTGATATCAGTACTGATTATTCTGTCAGTTGGAAATGGAAGGTCAAATGGGGTCCATGTTGTCAAATATAGTAGATCATTTGATTGAAAGTAGCATACGGTTCACATTACTCATAAAGCACAATGGGAAAAAATAAGCATAGTATGCTAGTATGGCATTCCAAACATAGGCTTGGTAACTATTTTTATTTGATTATCATTTTTGTTATTATTATTTTTATTTTATTTTATTAAAATCAATTAAATTCCAGTGGATTTTAACGACCGCTAGCTACCACAGTAATTAGCACTCATAATGACACACACAGCACTCTCCTCCATACTGGAGGCCAGTGGCCAAAGAGTTTATCATGGCATTTTTGAGCGGGGAAGGCATTTCCAGACCTCCAGGGACAGAGCACATTGTACAGCTGTCAAATTATCAGGGCAAACAAAAGGTGCTTACAGTAGGACAAAGTACAGAGTGTGAAGGAGGTTTTTCAGAGACAGATGGGAGTTTTTCAGCTATAAGAATTCATAAACAACATGCTCCCTTATTTTCATGCTGTTCTGTTTCCTGCACAGTCAAAACATGTTTGCCCATGTGCCACTTTGGGGTACAAGTGAGATGTTTTGTTTGTTTCAAGACCTTGAAAGTTTGGAAAGAGCTAAAAAATGGAGTTATATATATATTCTACTCAGTACTGCCATGTAATCATGCCATTTCCATCTGCTAATTTCTATGCAATTTTGCAATTACTGCCAAGTTCTAACACAGCAGAGAAAGAAGTTGCATGTGTTTCTTCAGCCTGCTCAAACTTTCCACCGGTCACAACTGTGAGCACACACCCGGAGCAGTGGGCAACCATTTATGCTGTGGCGCCCGGGGAGCAGTTGGGGGTTCAGTGCCTTGCTCAAGGGCACCTCAGTCATGTTATTGCCGGCCCAAGACTCAATCCACAACCTTAGGGTTAGGAGTCAAACTCTTTAACCATTAGGCCACAATTTCCCCGGTATACAGTGTTACCCAAACAATACCTTAGGAAGCTGCTTAAGGTATATCTTCTTATGTGCCATGTTACCAGGTTCTGTCCATGGCAATGGTGCACAATTGGTTGATATTGAGAGCTCGAGAATGAATTATTCACTCTATGCATGGACTGCTTCAATGCATTCTTTATAAAAGAAGTGTTGAAGTCATATGGGTAATATGGGTTTTTGAAAAATATCTCTTTTGGAGTTTATAATGTAGCTATCCTTAAATTAAAACAATCTGCAAAGCTGTTGATCAAAAACTTGCATGATAAATAAAGATATCCTCTCTCAAAGTGGAGAGTCGGTTCTGAATCACCTTAACGTGTCATTATATTTTCAAATCTTGTGCCTGTTACGGGTTTACGTCACTGGGTAAAACATTTGCATAATCCCCGCCTGTCCGCAAAATACAAACAGTCTGACCTGCCCACAAACACTTCCGCTTGTTAGTGTGTTTGCATACCATAGAAATACAATTCGAACCTTTTGTTGTGTGCATGTAATTTTACCAAGTACCTCTAATCTTGGCTATTATTTTCTCTTTGCATTAGACAGCTTGATACAACAACCAAGAAAGATCAAAACGTTATAAATAACAAATGTCATTAAAATAATATAATTATTAGCAACAAAACATGCCTAGGGAAACAGAAACATGCATTTTGAGATGGAATAAAGAAAATAAGCCATAACAATGATGATGTAGAGCAACCTCTGGAACACAAACAAGCGTTGCATGTACTTTTAGACCAGCTAATAAAAATGAACAATCATGACATACTGTACAGCAACTTGTGAAAGACAAACAAGCACTGCATATGCACATCAAATAAATCTACACGTCAATAACTAATTTACAGTGTTTACAAATTACTCCCATTATTATAATACAAGCGCAAATTGGCAACAACCTGTCCCAACATTAACCTGGAGTGCAAAACACATTTAAATACATTATAAAATTCACACCACATGCTTTGAAAAAAAAAAGGCTGACTTACCAACAAAAGCCATCACCCAAACTACACCCTGTACTGTCTCTTCATATCAGGATTCCTTTACATGACATCTGTATTGGTAAATCAATTCAGCCAGAAGCTGTTTCCAAATAGCATTTTAATAACTGCATTTGTTAATCTAACCACATCTTGACAATAAAAAAACAGTATTTTCACAGGTGAACAGGAAGTTAGAGCAAGGACATGTCACATGACTTCTTTGGAAGATGTTTATTGGCTGTCTGATTGACATGTGGTTTTGCAGGTCTGAGTTAAGGGGTTAAAGCCTTACTCCTGCTACTAATCTACTCCTGCTGGTAGATGTTGTAACCAAACCTTATGGTTCTGCAAGACATTCTTCTTATATAAAGAAATCAATACATTTTGCAATCTAAATAAACTGCCATTCAAAAGTAAAAATGTTTTTTATTGTTTTCGAAGGAATTATCTTATTACAGACTTATCTTTTTTCAAAGGCTGCTTATTTGATAAAAAACAAAAAAGTATAAACATTAATATAGTGAAATATTGTGAAATTGAAAATAACTAATTCTATTTTTATATATTTGCATTATTACTCCATTCTTCAGTGTCACACGATCCTTCAGAAATCATTCTAATATGCTGATTTACTGCTCAATACATTTTTATCATAATTATCAATGTTGGATATATATTATTTGATTTTTGGAATCAAAACTGTGCTATTGTCCAATCAGCACCACCGTGTAATTTCCCTACAGAATAAAAGTAGTCACATAGAATTTACGCTCTGGAGTTTAGCTAAAAAAAAGTAAGCAACTACATCGAATGAACAGAAATGCAAACCAATTGCTTTCTTTAGATATTATAGATCTCCTCAGTCCTGAGAAGTTTAAAGAGCACATGGTGGCAGGGAATGATTTAAGGCTTGTGAAAATATTGCTGATTGGATGTTGCCGGATCACTGCACACAGCTACAATGTTATTTTCTTCATAACAATAAAACCAGTAAAACATTCCATAGTAAAATGTTGTTATCTTGTTTTCTCTCCATCAGCTCTTTTGATTTTTATTGGCTCACACTGGCTCTCTACCATAAGAGAAATCTGGCCTTTGAGCACAAACGATACATTCACCACTGTTTAAAATTTTGATGTCAGTAATTTATACGATTACAATTGTATACAATTTATAAAAATTTTCATATTGCACTTTGAATTTTGGTCACTTAGCCCTCCCATATTAACCAAAATAATTTTCCCCCTATTTATTTTTTTTTCATTGCATTCAAGCATGAATTAGATGCAATGGCTATTATGGTGGGGTTATTGTTAAGAATTTGGTCTTTTGTTAAAATGATTGTACAAGGATTTTTGAATATTTTTTGAATTTTAGTAAAGTATTGTATGGATGCCCATTTCTGCCATGGAATAATAAAAAAAAAATAAATAAATAAATAAGTAATTGTTATATTTTTTTCAGACAAAACATCAGGATAGTGAGATATAAACTTAGGATTCATAATTACATATAATTCAATATAATAATATAATTAATATAATATAATATAATTTAGTAGTTGCTATTTTTATCTCATATGCAGATTTTTTTTCCTCCACAATTCTGAGGAATTCTTTTTAAAATGCTGATTTTACACAATTGAAAATGTATATGAAAAAAAAAAATTAATTGTGACTTTTTTTTCCCCACCATTGCCCACAGAAGTTTATATCTCACAATGTTTAATTATTTTTCTCAGAAATGCAAGAAAAAAATTGTGAGATAAAAACTGAGGTTTGTGAGGTAAGAAAGTGTGAAATCTGAGATAATAAGTCACAATTACTATTTTTTTTCTTTGCACAAAGCTTTTGTGAACCATTCAAAGAACCTCTGTAGCCCACTAACCAATTTAACCTTCATCCTTGTCAAATCTCATCATTTGGGACGTTCTGGTAGTGTAATTCTGGTTTCGCAGTGGTTGAATGGGCTTTCTGTTTTGATGTGTGCTAGTTAACAGGGCAGATGTGATGGGGAAGAGAGGTGGGCTCTCTGAAGAGTGCTTGACTATGTCACAGGCTTTAAGAGCACAACTGCACTTCACGCTCATTCACTTGAAGATGCCAGGGCCATTTGAGCTGCTTACATAATAACTGCAGCACACACACAGTCACACCGCCTTCATCAGGGTTCTGTGTATGCTCATGGGACATCCAAATTCCAGTGTTTCTCTAGTTTTCCGTGTGTGAGAGAAGCTCATTTCGCATGTATGATTCCATGCAAACACCATTCTCACTCCGAAAACAAAGTAAGGGTTTTTATCTGCGGCCGTCCTTGCAGAAAAACAGGCCAGCAACTAATTAATCATTAAATCTGAAATTAGCATACAGCATCCTGTGCTTGTGTTGGCAGAGGCCCATAGGAGAACAGAGAGAGAGGGAAAAGAGAAGAAGAAAGGAGGTGGAAGAGAAAGAGGGAGAATGAGAGAGACAAAAAATAGATCTCGGGTCTTGAGGACCGATTCGCTGGGAATTAAAACTTCAGGGGTGGTTTAAGTATGTCTAAAATTATTTTAGACCCAGTAATGAAATCAGGTAACATGATATGATTGATTATAAGTGTATGTTATTTAATTTTTTTTACATTATCTGAATATTTATATTATATTTCCATTGCTATGTAGTTGCTAAGGTGTTCTGAATGGTTGGTTTTGAATGCTATGCAGAATAAAATGTGTTGTGCGAGGTACTAGAATTACTAATAAAATCTGAATTTTCAAATCAAATATGATATACTCCAGTAAAAAGCAATTTATATGGAATGTTAACCCTGTGAAGTCTGACTTATGAAATAACAGACTAAACATACATATATAAAACACCATGAAATGGGGGGAAAAAGCGTATGTGATTTCTCCAGAGTATCATATTTGATACGCGTCATTTAGTTTGATATATATGGAGCTTGTATAGAGGGCTCATTTAGACACCCAAACTGAGCAAAAATGTGCAATTTAATGCAGCTGCTGGTATTTAAATGGCCAAAAAATGTAAATCATTGAGATCTTTATACAATATAGCAGACTACTTACATAAAATGCAGAAAAATAGCAGTTGTCACTCTCAATACAAATATCACACAATAATATGTCTTATAGTAAGATGATATTTAAATGCTTATTTTTATGAAAGTGCTGTAGTTTTTGTTTTGGTGGGCAAAATATAAAATAAAACGTAATACAATGATGAAAAGCTAGATGTATCATATTTGATACTCAGATTTTACAATGATTTGCATTGGATAATATGCATGGATTAACAAGCAATCCTAAATTCCTTCAGTTCAGTAATTGACAATCTTGAAATATTGTGAGCAAAAATCCGATTTCACAGCAAAAAGACAACTACACTTGCTAAAAAAAAGTATACTGGCGCTAAGAGTACACTAAGTAACTATTATTCAGACAACAGAAAGTAGAAGATTGTGTATAAAAGGTTTTTCAGCAAAGTTTTGATTAATTAGAAAATTTTGAGTCATTAGAAAATTTGTCCATCAAAACTGATACAGTTAATGGTTAAACTGTAAAATTTCAATCTGTTATGCATATGCTTACATTTCTCCTGCTTCTTGTTTATTCATATGCACATGGACAAAGGTAAATGGAACACATAATCTAGTGTGAGCTCGCCTTTAACCTTGCTCACACACACAAATGTTGCTGTAAACAGGGTTTGAGGATAGAAGATGGATTTAACAGATGTATGAAAGAATTAAAGGTCTACAGACACTAATTTAAAAGCTTGTTCTCTCTCTGACTTTGTTCAGTGAATCCATTTACATATACTTAAAGGTCAGCATCTGTGTAAAGCATGCCTTAATCACATGCACAAATGAAAAGGAGGACAGCAAAGATAGCTAGCTGCTAATCTAACACAATAAACCAATAAAAAGAGACGAGCATTTCTGTAATGCAAATAAAAACACATTTATGTAACAGATATGCGGGTCATCGATTCATGTGTTAAATCCAGGCATACAAATGAAACATCTTTGGACCAAATGCCTGGGCCTGGATACCCATGCAAGCCTCAAAGGGGACATGAAATCCCCCCCAACCCCCACCCCCCCACACACACATAAGCAAACACACGCAAACGAACGTTTCTTTATGCTTTTAATTTTTTTTTTATGTAGGTCCTTAATAATATGTATTTTGAATATGTTTGTGGGTACAATGGTTAATCCTTCTTATGCGAGGATTATAATTTTACTAGCGTATAAATTGGAATTGTTTCTCACCAACTTCTCAAAGAAAGCCATGTGCTGCAACCTCCCACTCTTGCAGCTCGTAAAATTTTACGACCACACAGGACTACACAGGACAGGAAACCTAATCCTTACAAAAGAATGGTAAAATGTACTCAAATGTAGTCTTAATGTGTATATTATTGTTTTTGCGGTGCATTAGAGGTTTCCCATATAAATTGGGACTATCTGCAGTGTTATCATGTGTTAATCAAATCTTTAAATGTGTGTACTTCTGCATTTGAATGTAACTTCATGTTTTGATCATTTATATATATTATGTTTAGTATTGTTCTAATCGTCATGCTCTGACAGACCCATTTATCTAGAGCAAAGTAATGAAAAATGTATGTAATCTGGAATTACGAACTTGCTAGAAATATCCCTGAGGAAATCTGACAAGCCCTACATCACCAGGGGGTTGTTTTCTACAGAGACAAAGGAACTTTTTCCCGCTGCAGATCGCGGACGTTCATTGGATGTTCACGCGAAAAGAGGCGGGAACCATTTCAAACTATAAGAATCGACCGAACAAGGTCCGCCCTCTCTTCTTCTCGTTCTTCGTTCTCGGCTCGGGTCCCTCGGCTCCCTCGGCTCCCTCGGCTCCCTCGGCTTGGCCTTGGGCCACGCTCAGTTCGCAGTCCCCCCTCAGCACAGGGACTGAGAGAAGGAGCCATCCTCATGACTCCTTCAGAAGCTTTTGTTTTCGTTGTTTTCTTTTCTTTACTAAGTTTATTCGACTATTCGCCTCTCCACACAAGGAAGACGAATTTTGGAACATTGAGTGTTGAACCTTTCAAATACCGCGCGAAGATGAACCACAAAGGACCACGTGGCTCCACGCTCACGCCAAGATCCAGCGCAGCGTGCACGCGCGTCACATGGCCTCCAGAACACGCACGCTGTTTTCAAAAGGACAAGCGCACAAAGCGTCACAAAAGGACCACGCTCACGCGCTGGGCCATGCAAGTATCAGTTTTCTATGGAGATTTAAATGCTGCTTTAAAGGGTTGCTATGATCTGATTGTTGTTGGCTGCTAAGGTTTACTGACTATGATTTTCATACCTGAGCTCATTCTCTCTCGCTTTCTCCATTTTCTCTCTCTTTCTCTCTCTCTCTCTCTCTCTCTCTCTCTCTTTTATTTGGATTCCGTTATGTCTTGTATAAAGCTTACTGTTTGTATTGTCGTACGCATATTTACTCTATGTGATTTGTAGTTTGATGTATTACTAGTTGATTTATTAAAAACCCATATACTGACGATTGGCTTGGACTCCACCCCACTTACATTACGAGTCACTGAGATGTCTGATCTTTAGCTACAAGCTTTAAATTTAGAAACTAAATTTATCATAAGGATAGGATAATGTTTTCATGGCCAGAGAATATTTTTCCTTGAATTATCTGGACAAACCACTGTTTGATTTGCAGTAATTTACAGTAAGAGATATCACAATAATTGATATGAAGAATGGAATATTGACATATTAATGAGTAAGTTACAGTGCCCTGTAATTAGTTATTGGTATAGACAATTGAGCTATTTTTCATAATCAATAAAATTAAATATAACTGTCATCTGAGATTTATATTAATCATATTCCTGATTAATTATTCAAATTCCCTATATATCATTTGAGTTAATTACTATGTAAAACTCATTGTTGTTACATTTAGTACACAGCAGTCTCATCTGAAGAAATGCTCCAGGTTTAATCTGAGTTATGCTCTATCAGCAGCATTGCAACTTGTAATAGCAAAGTTGTTGGTAAATATATTTTGTGCTTATTCATGCTCCAGCTTTTCACTAGATGCTAGTTGAGTTGAGTTTTAAAATGTGACAAGGCAGGTTATTGGTGCAAAAAATTAATAAATAATTTTCTCTGAGCAGCACAACCTGAAATGCGTCAAAAATAACAAATTTAAAATGCCACAATAGGTCATTTAAAACAATTTCAAAGCATGGCGAATAAAAAAAAAAGGTTCATTAAAAATAAATTATAAAATGAACAATATCAACATCTAATTAAACCAGAGTTTCTGATATTAACACTATATTTTATAATTTCAAAATAATATCAAATATCATTACAATGATTAACAACCATTAATGTTTCTCTAATTATTAATTACTCAATAACTGATCATGGGTAATAATAATCATTTATTGTTGTTAGCTTAACAATAATTGAACAATAATTGTTAATAATAAAGTCTATTTAATGGATACATTTATAATTATCCATTTTAATATTTTAAAAGTCCTTTTCTTGTATCCCTGCACATCTCATGTGTAAATTACAGGGTATTCTGGCCTTCTGGCTAAACTGTCAAAACAGTGTGTATTTTAACATTCATTGCATTGCCCCATTTATTTCTGTCAACTAATATCTGTGCATCTGTGAAGGAGGAAGTATGTAACAAATTCATACATTTCATGTAATGTCGTTTCACATTCTACATTGCTCTTTTTCTCTGCCCCATTCGTCTGCTGCTCTTTCCTGTTTCATCTCTCTCTCTCTCTCTCTCTCCCTCACTCTCTCTCAAGAAAAGAGCAATTCTCCTGCCCTACAAATACTCCTCAAATTACCGCACTAGTCAATCAACAACTCTCGCCTGCCCCAACAGACACCCCCACCATAAATAGCAGCTACACACATACGCAACCAATGTGCACGCATGCTAAAAGAGGATGCGTGCAGCACTACCGAACCGATTACGCACCCCAGGATATGTGCCCCCCTACAGCAAATGACAAGTCCCTGCAGTTGGTGAGGTGTTTCCAACAATATTACAGCACTGAGCCAGAAAGAGAGAAGACGCATCCCCAATGGAACACTTCTAGATGAAAATATGGATGTAGGAAGGTAGTGGAGGGTAGCCCAACATCCCAAAGGCCCCACTGATGTGCTTGGAATTCGACAGGGCCTGCAGTTTGCCCATTTTCTGTAGGGACAAGAAGAAAAAAGGAAGAGGAAGAAGAAGAAGAAGAAAGAACAGGGTGGGTACATCCCTCTGAGTGGTGCGCATAAAATGGAGACAGATACAGCAGTGCTGGAGGAGGAAGAATTCATATGCACAGTTTCAGACACGAGGCTCCACTGCAGGAGGGAGAAAAGAGAGGGAGGGAGGGGCATCAAAAGCTCCAGATCCCACAGATAAATATTTACACAGTAAGAGACAAACCCCCCAGCCATGAAGAGAGAGAGAAAGAGATGCTCTAAAAAGAGGATGGTGAAGAACAATTCTGTTAAATTTACACAAAAGAAACAAAATACAAAGAGTAACATTTGAGAGTTTACAAAGGAACCTGGGAAATTGAATCCGTCAAACCGCCTGGGAAAACATTCAGGTCTTTTGCAGGGGTCAGGATGCTTGGAATGAAACTCCTGTATTCTAAAGATATCATCAGTGCAAAAATAAAAGGTAAGAGCAAAAGTGCATGTAAGCAACTTTTTGTGCTTCACAGTCCATCCAAATTTTCATCAGGCTCCGGATGAATAAATAAACCTGTCTAATAAAAACCTATCCACTATCACAACAACAACAAAAAAAAAAAAAAATCATCATCATCAATTATTTATATTATTAATCACAATATTAATAATTTCATTCATTTGAATTACTTATAATTATATGTGTGTGCAAATAATATTTATTCATGTCAGGGATCTGGGAAGGAGGACACAATTGCAGTGTAATAACAAAGTTTTATTGACAAGAAAGACTGATACAAGAGGTTGTGAAGAGCATAACAGATACCACAACAGGAACACAAAAAGAACAGCTAGGGAAGGCCACTGGGAAGGCTTCAGGAAACAACTGGCAGAAGACTTGGGCAACAGAGGGCGCAGCAAGACCAGGCTGATAGAGAAGGCCACACAAGCCACCATAGAGCAGAGCTCAGAAACTTGTTGACCACTGACTCTGGAGACAGACCAGATGACAAGCTGGTAGAACCAGGGCAGGACACATGGGGACAGGTCAGGAACGCAAACACAAGACTAAGACAAAGCTCCACAAAAACACAAGTTAAAGCCAAAACAAATAAATATAAACCAATGAACTAATAAAAAAGTAAAGTAACAATAAGAAATTACCAATTTAACCAACATAAGAGAATGATCAAACAAAACCAAGAACCAAGACTCGAAAACTAAATAAATATTACAAATGAAAGCAAAGGGCAAGAACAAACAAATTACTAAAACAAGGAGCAAGACAAGAACATAGAATAACAAGGACTAGACAAAACAAGGGCAAAAGAACAACCAGACATATTCAGCCACAGACAGAGGGGGTGAGAATGACAACGGAAAGGTGCACTATAAATAGGGAGGAAAATACATGAGGGACAGGTGAGCACAATTAGACCAACTAGGCTAACAAGAGGGTGTGCTAAAGAGGAAACAAGGAGGAGGGGCTAAAGGAGCACATGACCGAGAAAATAATCAACAAGGCCAAGTGCTGACACAATACACAAGAAACAAAAACATAAAACAAGGTGATAGTGCAAAACCCTGGGCCTGTACCATGAAGCTGGATTAGGTGGCTAGCCAGCTATGTTTCAGCTTAGTTTCCGCCAAACCCTGGGTTTTAGGTACTATGAAAGTAGCTCGGCTTTAATCGGTGTTCGTTGCCATGGTATCTTACGCTGCATGGCTAACCTGCTCCGGGGGAGGTTATGTTCTGGATTTAAGATCTCAAACTGAAGGTGAACCAATCAGATGTGAGAGAAGTGACACATGTCTGACACAAAGTCACTCCGGTTTATCTTGCTCCAAATTAAAGGTCCCTTATGCTTAAAAAAAAAAAATAAATAAATAAATAAATAAATAAATAAATAAATAAAATAAAAAAAAAAAAAATATATATATATATATATATATATATATATATATATATATATATATATATATATATATAAGTCTGGCTTTAATGATAACTGAGTCATTTTATGATTTATATAATTATTATGATTCATATTATTATTTATCTCTTACACACAAGCAATTTTAGTTTAACAGTTATTATAAATTATTTTAAATAAATATTAATGTATACAGATAATGTAATATAAATAAGCTGTAGTATCAAAAGATTGCACTATTTTAAAAATTACAAATCTGAACTTACATGTTCAAGTCCCTGTCGATATAATTTTTCAAATGTATAAACTAAGTTAACAAGTTCCACTTGTGACTAAACTGATGGAGCAAGATCATTTATTTTATTAGTCCTTCTTCATTTTTCATATGCCATTTAAATTTGTCATATTCTTCAATCTCTTAACCTTTAGCAAAACCTTTAACCTTTAGTTTTGAATCTCGCTGGGTCTCTCACGAGAAGTAAATCAAACTTGCTTTTTGTTGCAAGGCTCGTGATTGGCTGTTCGCCAGTGATGTCACACATTCATGTGCACGCGCTCCACAAACTCAGTATCAAAGCCTGAATTGACAAAGAAAGTTGATGAACAGCATCATGGTACCAACAAAGCCGGATTGGAGAGGTTTGGTTTTGTCAACTCAAAACTGATCCTGTAACTCTGAATTTGTTCAGCTACCATCATGGTACAGGCCCCCTGTCTCTCTCTCTCTCTCTCTCTCTCTCTCTCTCTCTCTCTCTCTCTCTCTCTCTATATATATATATATATATATATATATATATATATAAAATAGTAGTCAAATAAGTAATAATAATTAAGTACACCCCAAAACCTTACAGAAAATAAATGGTAATATACGTTGAATAATATACAGTAATGGTGTTTGGATTCTGGCTTAGCAAAAAGAACAAAACTAAAACAACTACAACAACAAATGTATGGCTATGAGTTTCCTGTTGTTTCGCAAGATAGGTAAGTTTGACAAGAAACGGTCAATAGATTGCTTCTCAAAGTACAGTATGAATGTTTGATGGTCTGAGGCATCAGAGCAGAGAGAGGACGGTGAGATGAGCAAGGTGATGAGAGGGAGTGGTGCTCCAGTCTGACAGCGGGGAGAGCAGGACGGCCATATGCGCCATCTCTCTGGGCCCTCGGGGAGACAGGGTGACGTACTGAACACGCACGTCCCTACAGGAGCACTGGAACAAAAACACAGGCCTGACAGTCACTCCAACAACCAGCCTCACACAGTGAAACGGCAGGAAACGGGACAAGATTAACGTAGTCAAAAGTTACAGTGATGAAGTCAATGATCATGTAAGATCATTAGTCTCGGCTCATCAGTTTTTCCTTACAAGACCTTGTGCACTAATCAATGTGCTGTATTTCACAAAAGATTAAAGTATACAGTGGCACTTTAATGAAACCCCCCTAAGGATGAATGAATTCTCTCTCTGTCTCCACAAGAACATGCTTTGCTTATTATGGTGGTATCATCTATTTTAGGTAAATCTGTCCTTTAACAACACATAAAAACAAAAGAAAAGATGTTTGAATACTTTACATGCCATTCAGAGCACACTAGTGTAGTATAGTTTAGTGTAGTAACTAGTGTACTGTACACTTCATGTACAGTACAACAATATTCTATTACTAATATTTATGGGTTTGCTATGACTGGATGACTAGTCAACCTGTTGAATCAGTATTAAATAGCCATGGATGGAGAAGTTTGTGTCTTTTATCATTATTAGTATGATTTTATGTTTTTCTATAGACAATCAAACACTGACTTTCTGACTAATCGAGTCAGAAGGATTAGTTATACAAGCCCTAGAATATGGTAATATGTAATACTGTTGCAGTGTTCATCTGGTTGCCAATTGTTTTGTACATTAATAGACTGTTTTCTCGTTGGAAGCTTTAAGATAATACACAACTAACAGTTCAATCAATATCCAATGTCTATGCGTTTATTTATTCATTGAGTGTCCATGAAATAAGTTCCACATCGGTCCTGATGACCATTAAACAGACTAACCATTTGCTATCCCTGATTAGAGCTGAAGACACACTCATTACTAAAATCATGTCTGGTCTGAGCACTATTAATGGTGATAAAGTCCATTAGCTGTGTGTTTACTGTAACTGGAAGCAATATCGGGCCCTCTGTGGTGTCTCATCCCACAAACACTCTCCCCATCTGTTCTCTGCATGAGGCTTAGATGAAATAATAAATGATCAATATCCACCCGGCAATTGCCACAGTGACTTAGCGCAGCCATCGATCTGGAGCCTGGAGGGATGTGATGAAAAAAGAAGTACCGTGACAGGTCGCATCGTCAGACATCAGCTCCCCAGACTCGGGATTGTATCTGGTAATCTAGAGCGTCATCTAAAGTCTGGGCACACCGCCGAGTGCAGGAGCCGCTGCGTTTGTCCTCGCTGTGTGTTTTTGGGTGAGGGAATGTGATTTGAGACAGAGTTGTGATTGAAAGAGTGATGGTTTGTAAGGGCTGACAAGGTATTGGTGCATTACTGAGTGCATGTGGAGCTGGGCAAAGGCCACGCGCTCACAGGCAAGGGAAGATTATCTACACTTATTTTCCCCGTCCACCTGAGCTTATTCCTATCAGTCCTATAGCTGAAAGAATCCCAAAAGAAATTGTACAGTGTTCTGATTAGCATTTTTCTGTAAAGCTGCCTTGAAACAATGTGTATTGTGAAAAGCACAATACAAATAAAATTGAATTTAATTGAACGGAGTTGAAAATGCTAAATTTTAATTGACTGTCATGGGAAACGTAAAATGTCCAGATATCATGAGAAATGCACAGCAAAACAACACTGAAACAGATAAGGTCCGATGAATCCAAACGACAGCATAATAATGGCTTAAAACCGCTCGTTTGATGATTTGATATTCTGGAACAGGGTGATTCAAGACAGCCTCTCACTGGAGGATTATCTCATCTGGTTTCTGAGGCCTTGATTAGTGCCTGATTTTAGTGATGTTGTTTTCGTGTGATTCAGGCTGAGAAGGATGCAGAGATACTTGACAGACTTGATTACACAAATACACGCTTTGCATTCATTGGCAGAAAATGTGCTGCTCACGCTTCACTAAGCAGAGGAATGGAAAACATCTTTAAGAGGCTGAAGATCAAAGAAAAACGCCTCATGTAAACATTCCTCTGTCAATCAAAGAGGCTGGCACATAAACGCCACTCATTTCAACCAGCTCCCATTTCCTCAATTAATATTCAAACTATATTATTAGCAACAACAACAACACAATAATTTATGAAAAAATATGGCATATACAATAATTATAAAGCATTACATACATTGCTAAGGAAGCTACTTTGATATCTCCCCAAATTATAATTTAAAAGTAGTTACAAAACTACTTGGAAACTATTTAAGGAATAGTTCAACCAAAAAGGAAAATTTGCTGAAATTTACCCACCCTCAGGTCAAGATGTAGCTGAGTTGGTTTCTTCATTGGAACAGATTTGGAGCAGTTTATCATTACATCACTTGCTCACCAGTGGATCCTCTGCAGTGAATGGGTGCCGTCAGAATAAGAGTACAGCTACAATAATAAAGACATCACAATAATCCACAACTTATTCATATGACTCCAGTCCATCAGTTAATGCTTATGAAGTGAAAAGTTTTGTTTTTAACTTCAAACCAAGGGTAAAATATTAGTTCGGTACTTATAATATTGCTATATTCTTAAGTGAAAAGGTAATCTAGCCTGAATCAGGAAATATACACAGATCAAGCAACGTTTACAAGCAAAAAAAAAAATAAAAATAAAAAAAAGTGAAAGTGTTTGTGGATTTGATGTGAAGGACAACAGGGAATGGGCTTTTTAATTGGAAGGAGCATTATTATGGATTGTGTACTTGTTTGTCTTGATGGATTTGTTTCTTAAACACGCAGCTTTTCATATCACAAGACACTAACTTATGGATTGTCGTGTTGTGAATTATTGTGATGTTTTATCAGCTGTTAGGACTCTCTCTCTGATGGCACCCATTCACTGCAGAGGATCCATTGGTGAGCAAGTGATGTGAAACCAAATCTGTTCAGTTGAAGAAACAACATCATCTACATCTTGGACGGCCTTAGGGTGAATACATTTTTGACAATTTTTAATTTTGAGGTGAACTATCCCTTTAGTTAGCAGCATTCATCCTTCATCCACACAATGATTATGCATAACTGTATAATGCATTACATATACAGCCTTCCCATAAAGATATATCAGATAAGTTTGTGTATGTCCTCATGTGGTTTATAGTGATGAAATGGGTGTAAAAAGCATTCAAAAGTTGGATCATTGATGCCTTAATATGATTTTGGTCCATACTTACTGCCGCTCCTCTATTAAAAGCACTTTCTAAAGCACTAAGATATCTCTAGGAGCATTTCCAAGCAGCAAAGGTGTATAGTTTTACTGCAGTAATACACTTGAGTGTTTGTTAGCACCCATTAGACTTATTCAATACCTTCTGCTCAAACTCGCAGAAGGTACAATGACCACAAAACGTCAAAACTAGCTGCAATGTCTCTCTTACACATCCAGTGATGAGAGAGGCTAGTTGCTCAGACACAGAACAAAGTGCTTGGGAAAAGATGCCAAATGTGATTAGCGTGAAACGCAATATTATAACTTGCTGCAGGTGTGCTTAAAACCTGACACAGGGCTGGAAATGGCTGTGGTTGCTTTGGAGCCATTGTCTCTCAAATCACTGGGGTGTATGACAGATGGGTAGAGTCATTTAGGCTTGTTGGCTTCTCTCCTTCCTGGAGCTATGGAGACTTCATAAAACTCTCATTCCTGGCAGCTCTGAAATACAGGAAACCTCCATGCTTTCTGAAACTGAGTAAAGCTTTTATCTGGGGCCTATCATTGAGATCCATTGTGACTGCAAGAGAAAGCATCACTAGTACTATTGTTCAGATTCATTTAAGCACACAGACATGAAAGTAAAAATAATAATAAAAAAAAGCTGGCACTTTCTTCTATCTCCCAGAGCCTCGTTTTCATTCCTGTCAGTTGCCTAGTATCCAGTCACCCAGCTTCGGTATTATGAAAATCTCCATATCAGTTCATTAACATTATATTCAGATAAACATATTTCAAATCAGGAATAAATTCTGACAACAGTGGGATCACATGTTGATCGAGTTAATGAGCATGCATATTCAAGAGTAAACAAACAAGTGATTGATTGTTTTAGCTCTATTCCAGCAGCCAAAATGCACTATTCAACACAGCACTGTAAACGTAAATTTTCTGACTGTTCTCTAAACTGTAAAGCAGTTGTCGTTTATTTTCTCATTCATAGCAAAAATGCTGTTGTTCCCTAGTGCCGCAGGTAATAACAACAAGCTGCATCTCAAAAAACATAACAAATGTGAGTGCCGTATTGCTTTTAGTTTAAAAAAAGAGGCAATGTTTAGCAATATTGCAGTTACAGTTTTACAATAAGCTCAAGTAAAACCAAAACAGAACTGACGGCTGTGTATCTCCTAGTGCGCGGTTTCATTCCTGAATGATTCAGTGTCCTGAACAAATCTGTTGAGTGAGACATTCGAATGGCTCACTCATCAGGGTTTGCTCCTGCTTTTGAACAAAGTGGTTGAATGAATCAATGAAATGACTCACACATTAAAACAGTTTATTTGTTCCTGAGAGAAAAAAAATAAAAAATAAAAAAGCAGATTTTTAACAAATCTTTTAAATGTATCAATTAAATGACTCACTTACTGAGAAGTTGTTTTGTTCGATTTTGAATGAATCGGTTGAATGAATCAAGCAAATGACTCACTTATAAACACAGTCACTTTTCACCCCCTACGATGTAACCTACATAAAGTATCACTGAAAATCATCTGTTGGCAAGCACCACTTCAAAAAATCTATTTTTTAATGAAAAAATTTAAATGTAGAACTTCAATTAATGTAAATCCACTCTAGAAGGATCAGTTCCATATTTTTCATCCGTGAAGCATTGTTACACCCTGGATTTACTTGCTAATACATAATGCAACAACTGCCACATAAAAATCATCTGCATGCATGCAATTTCCTCTTAGACATGTGATTATACATGTTGAACGCACCATCACGCATGTTGCCATGCCGAAATCAAAGATGTTGAGGAAGAGGTGGGCTAATCTTGCCTCCCCTTCCTATAAGTGCATTACACATCTCTGAGCCAACTTCATCTGCAAAGCAAATGCCTCGTGTAATGATTACAAACGCTGCTGATGTCAGCTCCAGCAGTAACACAGATACAGTTTACAGCAGATGTACTGTATGCTGGGTGATGCAACTGTCATTTAGACAAAAAAGGTTGTGAGAGAGATAGTGACGATGGGTCACTGGTACAGCTCATGACTCAGCTCTTCATATGAAAATATAAATGCATGTGTTTGTAAACCTTGCTTAGAAAAATCTGTTTCAACAAGATTGGTTGTAATGAGATGATATTACATAAAGTGCTCTTGAATGCAATGGCTTTTCTTGAATGGGAGGCTCAGTGCATATGTTTCTGGGTAGAAAACATTCCTTTGCACAATTCACCTTATGGATAAGAAATGCTGAAGGTCAGTAAGATTGTGTCTGTACCAATTCATAACCCAACACAATTGAGCCTCTACTGAGTGCTTTTTGTATTCACTGTAGCTCTTCGGGTCACTGGCTCAATTAAAAAGGCACAAAGCTTGTCAAAAAGCAGATTAATTATAGCCGGTTTCCTTGACTTCCCTGACAGCAAGCCCTTGCGGACAAAAACAATAAAAAGTTAGATTGATCTTGGTTAGTTTCAGTGTTCTGAAAATGAGACTACCAGAAATATGTCTACTAATCTACAATTTTTTTCAAATGACTCACTCACAAAGACACTTGTTAAGGGAAAGTCCGTTGTTTCGCTCCCGAATGAATCATCACAACAACAAATCAGCTGAATGAATGATTTAAATGACTCATTTATGGCCACCCACTGGCAATTCAAGGCAACCTAAGTCACTGAAAAATCACAGAACACATTAGCATCGCCCTAGCAGTCGCCCAGAAACGGTTTTCTACATAGATAGTAAACATTCCTTGAAATGTGCATATTAGAATGTGTATCAGTATTTCTGAAGGGTCAAGTGACACTGAAACTTTACTGAAAATTCAACTTTGCCATCATAGGAATCAATTACATTTTACAATATATTTAAAAAGAAAATAGTTCTATTAAATTGTAATCATATTTCACGATATAACAATTTTTACTGTATTTTGATCAAATAAATTTGGCACTGGAGGCCAAAAGCATTAATAGAACTTCATTAATAGAACACAATATTTTGAAATAAAATATCACATTAGATTAATCATGTTAAGTACTAAAGATCAATCATAATTCATTTTTAATCTACTAACCGTCTCAGCCTACATTCATTTATACAAAAGTGTTATATTTCGTTGTAATTTCATGCGTCATTGCAAGCCTTCATTTGCACCAAAGGAAGACCTTAGAGAGTCAATGAGCAGATTACTATCCTCCTACTGTCATCTCCACAGAAATAAAATAAGCACTGCATATCATCATTACCTCTGCAAGACAAAACACAAAAATATATAGTATGACACACATGTGAAAATAAAATGAATATTACGTGCTTTCCATTTGTGAACTGCATTGCAGGCTTTAAAATAAACCTCCAAAGATGTTCTCAGTTTGTTTCCTGGGGTTAGAGTTTACATCAATATATTAATGTGTGTTCCTCTCTGACGCCTGAACCAAAGGTGAAAATACCCTCAAAATCTAGTTATGAAGACAGAGCCAGTATCTCTGTAAACCACATATCCTTCATGTTCCTCAATGCCAAGGGCCATCCATACTTCTGCATCAGCTCCTAGTCCGTTGGATTTGTTACAGTCTGCTCATATATAACATGGCCAAATTCACATGTTTATACAGTAGTTAGCTATCACACATTCATGCATAAACTCTCCCACACTTGTTCATGCATGCTGATGACAGTGAGAGATTGAATTTCTGCCGTCTGCTCTCCAATTCCCAAAGTGTTCAGGTTGCATTAGGTGTGGCATCAGCTGATGGCCAGGCCTCAGAGATGACCCCACCACTGTCAGAGCTAGTTAGCCTCCGGCTGGCGAGCCAGGCGGGAATTCTGCATCTCCTTGCTGTTTCCGAACAATCTGACTTTGCTGTGCCCTGAGGCCTCTGCTAGAGAGCATGGAAGAGAGCAATGCTGTGGGACTCTTACCATAATTATAGCTGAGTAAGTGCTCCCTTCGGAGCTGGAGAGCAGGGTTGGCATTCGGACAGCCAGGCGCTGGGTTTAGAGACTGAGGGTGATTAGAGCTCACAGTGGGGCAGCAAGGGGACAAATCAGTCCAGGGCTAATAACGTCATATGAAAATGCATAATGAGATGGGGCCCTTTCCATAATACCAAAATATTCTCTTTGAGCTTAGAATCCTAATGAGCCAAGACATATTTTTCTGTCAGCTCCTCGCGATTAGGCAACAATTCCAGCTGACATAAATTAGGTTTTGTTTTGTAACTGCATACCAATGTTGTGGAAGTTTGATAGTGTAGATTGCAAAGCTACAAGATCAATTAAAGTCTTCAGAATTACTCTTTGAAAAAAATGGTTAACTATAAGCTTCAAAGAAAAAGCTATTTTGAAGCTTCTTAAGAGGACAATATCATTTAAATATAATTTATATATGACTATTTTTTTTTTTTTAATTTATACCAATTCATGCTAAATAGAACTGTGAACACTAGAATACAGGTCTAAAGCTTATGTTGAACAGCTGCATTTAGGGTAAATATTCTACAGAAATGTCATAAACTGACTCAGATCAGCACATCTGTTCTTTCATACAATCCAGAGGGCCATTTGAGAAGAAACAATTCACTAGAATTAACTGATGCTGGATCTCAATGTGCCTGTACTAAGCCCCTAAAGTATGTACTCTTTGGGTGAAGAAAATTTTGATTTGGCAAGCTAGGCAAGCTTTGGGACATACTATCACATCATACAATTGTGTCTTTAATGAACCGCTCTGTTTCATAGTTACACGCACCCAGTCACTGTAAACTGGCCTGTCAATCATTTTGTCACAGATAACATCCTTCACATTTCATTTCAAATTCCTACCGTACTGGAGAGAAAAGAAGTAGCACGTTGAGCTGCCAGCCATAGATCTTTCTGCGAGAACTCATAACATAATTAACTCAACCGGTTTAGTTGGTCGCGCTTCAACAGACTGCTTGAAGAGAGACACACATACATTACAGCTCTGAAAGAGCTCTGAGCAGCTCTGGTCTGAGAGATCAGAGAAAAGGTGGAAGGTCAGTGAAGTTTGAATGAATTAAAGAGCGTATAAAAAGAAATGCCGCTACACATACAGATAAATATATGTGGTGTCTCTGTTCGCTTCTGATCAGTAATGAAAGGACTGGATTTTTAAAGACTGCTACTGTATGTGATTGTGTTTTGCATTCATAATTGCTTATCAGTCTTTTTTCACCTTCTGTAAACTTCTTTCTATTGCTGACAGCTAAGACACAAGGACAATTAATCTTATTTACAGTGTTATTTACTGTTTCTTGTCGAGAGGACCTTCATTTGTGTCCGTCGGATAGCTGTACAGGTGTTTAAAGACAGCATAAAAAGATTCGATCGCAAGCTGTCTGCCATTGCCCTACACATTTAACATTATTCATTTACCTGTCCTTGCTGGTATCGCCATTATCGTCCTCTTCATTCAGAATCTTAAGAGTTTCTAAAGAAGAGCACAAGAAGGAGTTATTATAGCTCCTCTTCAGAACACTGGCAAAATGTTATATCATTTGGGACTAATGACTTCTTTGGTTTGTCTATTGATAGACTACATTGATGTTTCCAGTGAATAAGAAAGTTTCAAAGTACACAGTGCCAAAAAGAAAGGTCAAAAACTTGACGATATTAAAACTTTGACACTGGGCAAAAAACATACTTACTATAATGAGATTATATTTCGTTACCAAACTTTCCATTAAGCACTAATACATGTAGATATGAACTTTTAGTGCTCTCACAATTAACCAGAGGAATTATTGGAGATTTTTAAATCTTTCTTTGTTCATCCCTTTTCCTTTCATAAAAACCAACAGTTCTAAAAATTAACAGAATTAATTAGCAATAAATATAACTAAATTCCATTCATCTTCTTGGAATCAAGTGAGGCAACAACAAAGTAAACAAAATGTTTTTGCATGAAGCGTTTTAAGCATAATGGACAATAATATATTATTTTCTAGACAATGTGTCTTACTGACAGCAATTTTAACAGAATAGGACAGTTGTGAATTTTATCAGTGTACTACAATATGTCAGATTAAGGTGCATGTGTCAAATATGTACATTTCTTTTAGAGAAAAGGACTACCATATTTATATGCATATACCTATAAAGTTTTAGCATGATCAATTTATTGTTGTGGTAATATGCCACTTACTGTATTTACTTCATGACTGCAAATTGTGGTTAACGTAAAAAGATAAATGTTCATTCAAACAATCTTGTGCTCATTTTAAAACCATTTCTACCTAGGCTGCCAGTTGGCATTGTATGTCTTCATGTGCGATACGTTCTACTCAGTCGCCACAGGACATTCATAACAGCTGGCATTTCAACATGTCTGACAGACGAATCCCCTGCTATACTGATGCCACGGTGTATTCATAAAGCCAGACTTACAGATGTCTACATTTGGTTAAAACATTCATTTCCACAGTTCACTGCTGTTTTCCACATGTTGATGCAGCAGATCCAGACCTTCCTCCATGCTAATAGTGTGATGACTCTTCAGACTCATTCACACATCATTAAGCCCTGATTGGCTGCTTGATGACCTCAGGGCACCTGCCACCTGGCCCTTGAGTCTCCATGATGACCAATAGCTGACTGATATTCATCCTCTGCCTTGCACCCACAACACCTTCAAAAGCCAGTCCGGGGTCTCGGGTTGAGATAGTCGTGCTCGACACATATTGATTTTCCTCCGCTCGATATCAACGTGGATGTTTTCAACCTTAGACGGCACATATCTGTTATTATTTTACACCTCAGAGCATCGGACAGGCAGAAGCGAACAGAGACCAAGGAGCGAATTCTCACCGAATGTAGCTGGAAGGCAGAGCCTGCACGTCGACTCCCAGTGTGGGCTGATGGGAAATTGGAAGAAAGGGCACTAATGTACAAAGGGGGATATGGGAAAACAACACATAAGGAATGTTGAGAAAGCATGTTATATATATATATATATATATATATATATATATATATATATATATATATATATATATATATATATATATATATATATATATATATATATATATATATTTCAAGCCAGAGTTCTGCACACTGTCGACAGAGCAGACAGAATATTTAATTTGACGTGAACGAATATGAGACTGTGAGGGATGCAAGTGTAATCGTTCAATATGTTGAGCGATTGTGTAGTCGACTTGCGAGTCGATCGTACATCCCCAGGGTCTAAGAGCAGTCAGAAAAGTGCATGTGCACATAAAAACATACACTAAAGAGGCAAACTATATACTGTGCTTTCAGCTTGGCTTGAAAGAAAACATAACATGACATAATGGCCACACAGTACCCTTACTTCTTTTCACATATGAATGAGGCCTGAAACCGATCTGAGAATATCAGAATCCATGTGCTTTTTTTTCCTGCTTACACATTTATAGGACATATCCAAACTGTGCCACAATGGAGGAAAACATCAAAATTGGGCCACTTGAACATGCATTGTAAATGGGGCCTATAACTAAACAGAAGGTAGGTGGGTTTTCCATAATAAGATTACCAATCCAAACATATGGCTGCAAAAGAGACAGTAGGGGATCTGCAAAAACTTATGTAGAAACTGTAGATTTATGCAATTATTAACACTTTATTATTAATTAAAATTTACATATGTACATACATTTTTAATTTACATACATATTTAATATAGAATTAAATGTTGCCAACAACATGTCAATTATATATGAAAACTTGCTACCACCAAAGAAAAAAAAAAAAAAGTTTTATTATTATTACGAGTTTATAGCTTATAATTCAGAAAAAAATATATAGTATTTCCCTTTTTTCATGGTGGAAATGGACTTCCAAAACAATATGATATAATATCACACTTGCTGTTTTTCACACACAGAATACATTCGTTATATATTTTTATGAAAAAAGGGTCCTTTGAAAGAGATCATATTTGGGGGTCATTGGTTTCAAAAGGTTGGAAGATCTCTGTGCTATACTCCTTTTATCTCTTTTATAATTCTCTTTTATCATACACAATTTACAATCTCACATTTCACGGAGCAAACTGACCAAAAATGTTAAAATGCTGATTCATCCTGCACTGCGCTGATGTTTGTCCAATCAAATTCTCTCTAGACTGAGAAAGCTCCTCCCCCTAATACTACCAGCAACTGAACTGGCATATACACTGACTGAAGTCTTACTTTTTTAAAAACATCACTGTATTGTTGTAAAGATAGTACCTTTGT
The DNA here is from genome assembly GCF_003368295.1 of Carassius auratus. Lineage (NCBI taxonomy): Eukaryota > Metazoa > Chordata > Actinopteri > Cypriniformes > Cyprinidae > Carassius > Carassius auratus. The sequence continues at coordinate 153,091 of NW_020524189.1, forward strand.
ACAGAGAAAGAAGAACATCAACACCTTCTAATTTAAGAGTCATTTTTGGTTCCTTAAAAGAAGCATTTTTTTTCTTAGTGTGAAGAATGTTTTTTTAAGAGTGCACTTGGAGTTTTTCATGCCGGACTGATGACTGATGATTTACCGCACAATCACTGGGCCACACGCTGCGACACAAGCAGAGGGATACTAACAAGTCTCACCCTATGTTCATTTTCTCACTGATTTTCCTGTTTCACTCAAAATATTCCACACCAAGGCTACATTTATTTGATCAGAAGTACAGTAAGAATGGTAATATTGTGATGTGTTGTTTTCAAATATATAATATAAATGATTTCTGAAGGATCATGCAAGACTGAAAACTGGAGTTTTGGTTGTTGAAAATTCAGCTTTGCCATCACCTTTTAAAATATCGAAATACAAAACACACACAAAAAAAGTTTTACTCTAGCCTATTGTAGTTTAAATAAACACATTTGTGTGCATAATTATTCCCCACTACTAAGAGCGAAAGCACTGGTGCCAGATGCCACTATGGCTACGCTGTATGAGCTCAGAGCTCCTCATCCTTGTGTGAAGAGCTCTTGTCGTAGGCCTATGTGATTGTATTTAACTCATCCGTCCACATTCAATTTTAGCAATGCCACACTTGCAGGGTACTGGCTGCTGTCCCTGAGCTCAGATCGCTGATTAAAACCCAACCAAGGCCACAACGACACACACACACATACACACACACACACACACACACTACAGAGCTTCAACATACTAAACACAGCGTCAACCTCCGCACTGAACGGAGGAGAACGAGATCAAAGTACATTGCTCCTTTCCATTTCTTGTGTTTAACAAAGAGAGAAGGAAGCCAATCTGTTCAAAAGTAATCATTCAAATTGCCTACCTTTATTAGGCTACATTAGTGGAAAAGTTAGAACAGTCTCATTGATGTGACATCACCGCCACCCAGTGGTCGCAGGAGGACACTACACCCTTTGACGGACACGGAACCGGTTTGTCCCGCCGTGGGTTTATGCACAACCACTGATATCTATAATATATAACATAGTCACATATAGATCACTGTGCACAACAGTCTTCTGTGTTCTGTTAACATGGTCTCGTCGCTTCCGGTTCAAGCGTTGTGTATATGCTTCATTAATTATGAAGCAGTCCTCCCGAAAGCCACTTTCCAGCTAAATCGGCCCGTCCTTCTATAAAAACGGTGCTTAACACCTTGGCTTTATGAGCAAACAGGCTGATGAAACAGGTCAGCGCTTTTTAAAGTGTTTTTATTCGACCCCCGGGTGCTGTTGGTGTTAACTCTCAGGAAATGGTACATTCAGCACCCCAAAACAAACCCCTAAAATAACCCCTTCCCCGTAATTGTGTTTCTGTAGGCCTATTCTTCTTTGACATCGAGCTAAACATATCGATAACAACAACAACAACAAAAGCATTACCAAAAAGCATTATTAATAAAGAAAAAAAAAAAAAAAAAAACATTCATCACAGAGCATCATATCACTGTTTGTTTGCACACACTTATGTGTGTAATAATGGAATATGAATGGATTCAGTAAATGTGTTTTACTGAAACAATCACACTTTGACTTCAGACCAGATTTTTTTATTTATGATTATTTATTTTTTTAATAGAAACTCACTAGTCTGTTTCGGTATAAGTAGATACAAAAATGAAAATAAATCTAAAACAAACAAATAAATAAAATAATTAAAATGTCTAGACTGTGGCGTTCTTAAACTAAAGTCCAATAATAATAAAGTTTTTGTGACATATCAGGACACAACTCTGTATAATGACATGGTTATGACAGGTATTACAAGGAGAGGGTGACTTATGAGGACATAACCCATGGCCCCATTTTTCAAAACGCTTATAAACCATACAGAATTAGTTTTTTTGAGAAAGCAAAAATGCACAAAGTTTCCAGTGAGGGTTAGGGTTAGGTGTAGGGTTGGTGAAGGGCCATAGAATATACAGTTTGTACAGTATAAAAACCATTACGCCTATGGGATGTCCAAACGTGTGTGTGTGTGTGTGTCTTTAAAACCTTGAAAAAACAACATAAACTAGATTTTTACATTTTCTTAAAGTGAATAATGCATGCAGAACTTACAGCCAAGATGTAGTTGCAAGGGCATTGCTAGCCTTTTTATTCTAAATGGTTACTAGGACATTCCTAGGTAGTTTCTATGGTTTTCTGAGTGGTTGTCTACATGTCTAAGTCAAAAGAGAGTTCTCTGTGATATTCTGGTCCTCATGCCTTGGATCCACTCAATATACGTCTATAGTTTAGTCCATTCAACATGTGTATATGTATTTTCGTGTGATGTGGGACAAATTATGTACACATTATGAAGTGAACTGACATTGAAAAGACATCAAATTGATTGATCAAATATGCAAATCAAATTGACCTCAAAAACTTGACATGATGTTGATTTGATGTAAACTGAACATCAAACACATTGGCCTACGTATAGCCTACATTAAACCAATTTCAGCATGGGATCAACTTCCTGTTCACCCAATTACCGCTGGATGAAATTGTCATCCAAACTGGATGACATTAAAATGTTACAGCATTTTGATCAAGTCTTGACTAATATTAACGTCAAATTGATATCTAGGAGCAGGCTGGGCTGGTAATGTAAACAGATGTTTGTAAATCATTTTTTTGATCATGCAGAGAGAAAAAAAGAAGAAAAAAAAAACAGTCCTGCTCATCCTGTTGAAGATATCCCTCCAGAAGAGGGCAGCAGGATTTCACGCTTAAGTGATTGTAAATGGACAAAGACAGAGGGTCAACACAGACTCTTAACTCTTAAAATACTTTTCTGTAACAAAGGATTTAAACCTTTGCATTTGCAAACTCTCAAGGTTAAAACAAATCTCAGTTTGGTGTATTTTACCCCGGGCTGTTCTGGACCATCTGTGGATTCGGTATACTGTAAAATGGTTTTGATGACAGGGCATCTGCTAAATGATGAAGAAAATCTCATATCTAAAGCACTTGGGAGACATACAGAAACATCTCCATCTATCAAGTCAACAAAATAATATATATATATATATATATATATATATATATATATATATATATATTATTTTTTAAAATAAAGACAAACACAGGCAAAGTTGATAAATACTGTTGATTGAATAAGAGGTGAATAATACATTGAATATGAATATTACTGTACATGAATAGGTGAGATAATAAACACACTGTACATAGACAACATTTTTCAACTTTACATTGTCCGTAGCAGCTCACTATACATTCACCTGCCGTCTTTCTCACATACAAACATCAGAGAGAAGAGCAAACACACATGAACTCTGATGGACCACAGGCGTTTTTAGACACAAGGGAGGGAATTCAGAGTTGAAGTGCACCTGTTGTTGCTGTTTTCTGCATGCATGAACTGCCTCTTGTGAAGCCCATTTATGCCACATGAGGTGTAAGGTGCTTTGGTAAATCATACTTATTATTTAAAAAGGAAAAACATTAAGTCATATTTATGAGATGAAAAGTCAAAATTATGTCCTAAAAAGTCAAAATTCTAATATCAATCTGAGAAAAAAAAAGAAAAGAAAAAAAAAGTTATAACTAAATGAAACTGACAAAAGCTATAATTAGGACAAAACTGTCATACTTTTTACATTTATCTCATTATTATGACTACAGTGTATCATATTTTTTTCAGTCATAATTCCATTTTTTTTTTTTTTGCCAATTTCAACTTTTGATCTGAAATATGGAAGTATGACTTCCTGAAATGATTATGACTATATCTCACAATTACGACTTTTTATGTCATAATGATTATCTCATAAAATTAAACTGTTTTCAACTGTCATCTCAAAAATTTGACCTCAAATATGACTCAAATGTCTCATAATTTGGGCTTTTTATGTCAAAATTCTATCTCATAATTATGAGATATTTATTATAAATATGACTTTTATGTCATGATTATGATTTACCAAAGCATTTCCCCAAAAGGAACAAAATCTGTACTGCCATGTTTAACAGAAAATGTACACAAGCATCTCTTGAAATGAAAATAAAATGACATTTAACTGCAGTGTCTGGCTGTTAATTGCGGCAGGCAAACATCGGTAGGTTGTTTAAATAATTCACACTCCATAATGAGCCTAATTTGCATATGCATAAAGTAGGTATGTTTGCACTGAAAATAATGACAGTGACTTTATCGCCTGGTTAAGCAGGATTGCAGTTGCTTAAGGAATGTGATGCAGGTTTCGCACCGAAATACTGCAGATGAATTCGCCCCTCGATGTATCTTAGAAAAAAGTTCAGAACAAGCCGCTTCATCAGTCAGCATCTTCTAGGTTTCCTTAAACACAGGTTTCGTGTTGTTCCAAAGTAGAAAAAATCCCCAAAAACACTACTACTCAAAAACATTTGTTTCAATAAATGTTAAAGCCAAATGAGGTACCACTGAAGGGCTCTTTTGCCTTGTCTTGCTTTTTAGGAACACTAATCTCAATGTGTTCAACAACGTCCTTACATAACGACTTGTGCCTCAGGACTTACAAATTAAACTCATCCTTCATTTTTACCACCATAATTAGCATCGGGAGTGGATGGAATACAAACACTTACGAGTCATTACTCAGAGAGCTATTTGTTTAAGCCGACATGATTTTTGGATGTAATTTCCCAAGCTGATTGTTTTTGGAGGCAGGCCAGCACGAGAGAATGAAGCACTCGTGGAATGAGCGATCCAAGACCACACAAGAGATAAAATCACTCGGATTTATCTCACAACGGCTCTGATCTGAAAATCGGCTAAATTGATCGGTAAATTTCCTTTATTCCGATGTGCGCTCGCTTTGCTCTCTGTCCTGCAGAGATGCACATTTCGGCTTCAATGCATCTTTGCAGAATTACACACACTCTCTCACACACACACGCACAATTCAGTGAACATAAAATATCACACTCGTTCTTGGTTTTCACAACACTTAACATACACTGACAAAATGTGCATTTGGAATTAATACAGATATATTTACAAATATATAAAACCACCCAATGTGGACATAAAACGACACTGGAATGGAGGAGGCCAACATCTTATAAAGGTCTATGAGACCTACGAAAGAACTTGGAGTGAGTACCCCACTCCCACGACCACAGTATTTACAAAAAACATTTCCAAATCCTCCTCTGAATTCCGCTCTAAACCAAACATGGTGTATGGGAACCTCAGATGCTGATACGTTATGACAACTATGATTTTTTTGCCGCATGTCACTACAAGCAGGTCATGTCATCTCCGTTCAGGCTTGCGGACTAAATATCAACACTGGAAATGGATGGAAACACCTTTGACTATATAAACACCTACGCTGACGAATCGACAATCTGTAATGGCGACACGAGGAGGTGTTACTGAGGGACACAGTGACCTCTCTCATGTGTGTTTTCAAGTATTATCAGGAGCATAAACGCAAATAAAAAAGCCTTGTGTGTATACTCTTACCCATAGATTTTCGCTATGCTAACAGCTAACAGCTAATCGTTTATCGAGGGACTTTTTGAATGACACTGTTTATATGGGTTTTATATCAACAAGCACTTATAATCATAACACCCTCTTTCTCAATGAAGAGCGGCCGAAATATTTACGTCAGCTTTAACGCATTTAAAGAAAGGAACAACAGATTCCTGCTGGGATCGAAGTTTGTATCCATATATCAAGTCCTGGTCTGAATCCAGACTCAAACTTGGATTCAGTGTCTGATTCCAATATCCCAACTGAAGTACAGATTGTTAGTTTGATGGGTAATGTGTGGGTTGAATGTACATACGAATGCTTTGTAACGTACTGCAGCAAGATTTCTCTTCGAGGACTTGAGGTTTTTGGTTGGTGGCCAGGAATTGCTATTGATTCTTGAAACAGATTCTGGCTGCCCGTCCGCACTTCAGTCCAGTAATCTTTATCTTTCCGTATGGCTAGTTGTGAATTTAGCCTTTAGAGACTCTGTCTCCCAGCGCCTTGCTCTGCAGTTCTGGCATTATTAGGTGAACAAATTGCTTAAATACAGAGGAACAGTTTCAGCCGCAGTTCTAGCTCTTTGAGTAGTTTCTGAATATATGTTTCACGGCCAAGCTGGGAAAGTTCCCAAAAACGTTTTTTTTTAACAAGATGTAGTTCAGATGAACCCAAAATCAAGAAATGAACTGTCAGACTTATGGAGATTCTGTATTTTTGTTCTTATATCTCAGATCGTATGTTCAGTCCTGCTTATTCTCCATCAGTTGTTTATTTCTGAGTTTGGATAATGTTTGTATACTTTATGAATCCATCCAGTATAGAAGGCCACGTTCACAAAAATGGCTGGTCGGTTGTGTCGGGCACATCCTCTGCCGTTTATGCTCACGCCAACAATTACTTTACTGTTACTCTCTTGGCATACTAGAGGGCCGCCATAGTCCTTCTGTGAGAGTGGAAAAAAGGACTAAAATTAATATTTAGAAATACATCTAAAGTTTAACAAAAGTAAAAGTTCAACCAAAACCTTTATAATTTGATTCAGTTCAACAAAAAAATAATAATAAAAAGGTGGCATTTGTCTCAATATGTCAGTGATTTAAATAAGTAGCCGTTTACATAAAGAACCATTCAAAAGTTTGAGGTATGATTTAAATTTTTTATTTTTTTTATGTCTCACGAAAACTTTATTTATTTGATCAAAAATGTTTTCTATTTGAATATATTTTAAAATGTAATATATAAAAAAGTATTTCTGTAATGACAAAACTGAATTTTCAGGATCATTACTCCAGTCTTCAGTGTCACATGATTCTTCAGAAATCATTCTAGTATGATGATTGGCTGCTCAATAAACATTTATTGTTATAACTGACATTTTGCTGCCTATTATTTTTGTATAAAACCAAGATTCTTTTTTTTTCTTTTGTCCAGGGTTGTTTAATTAAAAGAACATTCAAAAGAATCATGTTAATTCTGAATAGGTTTTTTATTTTATTTTATTAAAATACTCTACTGGCAGTGAAATGAAAACTATTCATTACTGACCCCAAACTTCTGAATGGTAGCTCATTCTGCAGAGAGTAAATCTAGTGAATAAACTCACCTCACACACTCCTTCATCCCTTCTGCCACCAGCACACAGTTTTGAACTGGTGATCGGAATAGTACCTTTGTGAAGCTCCTGGCATCGTTCATTGCTCACTATGGGCAGATTTACCCATTTCAACGTTCCCTCATGTCCAGTGCCTGAGAAAGCCATAAAATACTTTATTAGAGACTATATTTGGCACATTTGCTTGAATGTGAACTCATATTTGTGTGCCTTCCCTCCTTCCATCCTGCTTTCACACTGTTACGCTATGTAATTCCAAACCGCAAAAAGCTTCCAAAATGCTTTCATCTCCAACATGAATTATTTTGGAAGCTGTTTATAAATGTTGCCTCTAGAAGCTAGAACTTTTTTTTGCACTCATGTTTTAAATATTTGTAGCTTTTTTGTTGCTTTTGGTAATTTTTTTTTCCCTAAGCCCTGGTTAATTTTCAACCCTGTCCCCATTTATAAAATATATTCAAATGCTGTTCTTTAGTCCGAACCCAGATTTGGGTAATGCATTTGTGTTAATAAAACAAACCAAACTTTATGGTCATTTGAAGCCACTGGGAGGTTGTTGTATTAGACTGGAAGCAAGACAGCAATGTTGTGTGCCTGTAAAGCAGTCAGGTGTTGGGGAGTCTCTGATGACTGAACCCACCTTTGGTCTCACCCCAGCCGTACACGGAGCATATGGTGTTCTCCTGAATGCTGCAGTCTGCCACAGGCAGCTGAATGACTCTCACATGCTCTCTTGGGAGCGCAGGCCTGTGAGAAAGAAGATCATGTCATCATCAACAAAGGAATAAGATCAGACATGGAATAAATTAATAATATACACATTTATTTATCGTCAGGTCTTACTGAGTCAGTCGGAGAAGAGCGAGACTTGAGCCTTCCGGGCCACAGATCACATGCGAGATTCTCCTCTCCTGTTTGTGGAAGTCATTGTCACCCGACTCATTCAAATGGGATATACCAAGCCAAACTCTGTATTCTGATAGGTCAGGCACACTGCGGTGAAAAAGCATTTCATAAAAATATGGTTTCAAGTTTTGGGCATAAATATTGTATAATGTGTGAATGTATGCATGTATTTATTTAGCCCAATAATTAAGTTTTTTTATAACCATTGTCTTCTCTTTTTGTACTCCTCCTCTACTGTGCCTTAAAAACTCTCACGTCAACAGCCTTTACGAATGTGGATTGAGAAATAGCTTATTTATTCTATTTTTTTATGACTATCTTCTAATCTTTCTCTGATGCTTAAAATGATACAGAACTGTTGTCTTTTTAAACTTTCCTGCCAACAGCGTTTTATAATGAGGTGCATTAAATTTACTAGCAAACTGAATGTTTACAAGTCCAAAATAGGTTTTCAGCCCCTTTGCAATGAAAAAGCTCAGAGTAGGCAATTATTGTAGCATTGATTTTATAAATTTTTTTAGAGTAGGAAGGATGTTACTGTATGTTTTCGTAGGAAAATGAATCTTCTTATCTCAAAAGTTCAAGCTCAATTTGATCCCTCATGACATGACCTCTTTAATATAAATTATTTTTGTGGATATGTTGATATATGGATGTTTCATGCTATAAGATGCATCATGTTCTAAAAGCATCCGCAGCTTTGATTTGTTGGGTTACATGCACAGGACAAATCATGAAAGCTTGCGGATCATTGACCCTGTGACCCTGAGAATCCAGAGGTCACGGCCAGGGCACGACGGTGACTGTGCAGCAAGGGTGGAGATAATTACCATGACGAGAAGCACTGTCTGTCTGTCAGCACCCACTCCTCCCTGACCAGAGATCCTCCGCACCAGTGAGTGCTCCTGAAGAGACCGAGAGACATGAGACATTGACGCATCTCCAACATGACTCTCTCACATTATAAAACATAACAGCGCAGGGCTTTACTTCTGAGGAGCTGTCGCAACTTCATGGATCACTGCACTTTTTTTTTGGGGGGGGGGGGGGGTTACAGACAATCTCCCTGCAATGGACTTATTAGGAAAACAGATTTTGTGTATACTTCTTGCTTGATATAAAGAAAGTGGATACAAAGATTTGGGAAAAAAAACACCCTGTAAAATTACTGTAACTTACTGTAAATACATTGGCAACACTTAATAGTATCACCTGTTAATAAGTCAGTAACATATACCTGTTAGTAGTTCGGTGGAGGATGAGTTGCATGCTAACATTTTTTATTTAAGAGGTTAGAGGTTTATTAAAAAAAATAAAAATAAATAAAAATGTGATACTTATTAGTGCACTATTTTTATTTATATATTTGTTTGGCTGTTTTTTTAATAATGCCATATGAGCAGCAAATTATATTTACAGTATTTTCCGGACTATAAGTCACACTTTTTTTCATAGTTTGGCTGGTCCTGCGACTTATAGTTAGGTGCAACTTTTTTATCAAAATGAATTTGACATGAACCAAGAGAAATGAACTGATACCTGAACCAAGAGAAAACATTGCCGTCTACAGCCGCGAGAGGGCGCTCTATGCTGCCAGAGATGCTGCTCAGTGCTCCTGTAGTCTACCCCTGAAAACATAGAGCGCCCTCCCGTGGCTGTAGACAGTAATGTTTTCTCTTGGTTCTTGGGTCTAAACAAATGCGACGTATAGTCAGTGCGACTTATATATGTTTTTTTCCTCGTCATGATATATTTTTGGGCTGATGCGATTTATAGTCCGAAAAATAGGTACATGGCAATTTCAAGAGTAGTAGATATAATAAAATAATCATGATAAGAGAAAAACTTCAGTGAATAAAGACAATTATATACTAGGGGTGTAAGGGGTGCTCCGATCATGATCGGCCGATTGTTATGCGCATCTCATCAGTAAAGCCGGTTCTCTAATCAGCGGTTAATTCCAAGAATACTAAGCTTCCAAGCTGTTACTACACAGAGCCGTTGTTAACTGAGAAGATGCGCCAATAAATGCTGAAAATGAACGTGGATTTGCGCATCTTCTCAGTTACCAACGGCTCTGTGTAGTAAATCACGCACCTGATGGAATTAACTGCTGATTAGAGAACCGGCTTTACTGACGAGATGCGCATTAACGATCAGCGGATCGTGATCGGATCACCCATATAGGGATGTGACAAGACACTTATCCCACGAGACGAGATGAGTCACGAGGTGAGATTTTCAATGGTGAAATATATAGGAAAAAATACTCTTTTATTCAACTGAAAAACACAAAATGCAAAAAATGTAGGTGCATTTTGAAATCAACTTATGAAATTAAACTTCTATTTTAATAAATGATATGCAGCAATAAAGAACATGTAAACTAGAGCTGCAAGATTCTGGATAAATTGAGAATCATGTTTATATAATATATATATAGGCCTTTAAATTGGAGATCACGATTCTCTCAATATTAGAAAATAAATAAATAAAAAAAATGGAAAATTAAACAAAATAACATAATTTACTAGTGGTTTTGATAAATTGTTCATTGCCTTTAAAAAAAAAATATTCATTTGAAAAAAAACAAAATTAAATGATGGAGTCAGTGTCTCAATTCATAAAGACCTGTTTCTCAATTAGAATCTTTTAAATGAACGATTCAATGACAAATACTTTTTTTAAACGGCAGTAGGAAGAGGATATTGCATTACAATACATACACGTGTTAAGATACTTAAGTTTTGATCACTACTCTGATATATAAATAGTGTTTAAAACCATAATCTAAACTTTAATCCCAGTCCTTCTGTTATCTAAATGTCTGTAAAACAGAAATAATGATGTGTGGTTGAAAAGACTGTTTGTGTTGCTCTCTCTGGATCACCTGCAGCATGAATTATTAATTAACAAAATGTGCTTCTCACGCTCCACTGCCACTCGTGATGTGAAACAGTCATAATAGACATAGCTGAATCGTTGTCATTCAGGAATAAGATCGCATGGGTGTTTGAATCAAGATCGCCATCTTTAAACAATTAATCTAGCAGCTCTTATGTAAACTGCTAATTGTTTTGCTAGGATTATCGTCTCGTGCCACGAGATCTCGTCACATCCCTATTATATGCCATAATTTAACAATATTTTTCTTAAAACAATACAAAAAAAAGCCCTTTACTAAAATAATACTAAAATGTTTAATAAACAAATAATATATAATGAAAAGTAGTAGTAGTAGTAATAATAATAATAATACATATATAAAAAAATGCCAATTAATTAAATCTCTGTTTTAAAACCATTGACTAATATCATTTAAAAGCAGGACATTCCATATAAATATGCATTATAGTCAATGAAGTCTTACAAAAATGACATACTGGTAGTTCATTCTTTTTTCTTCATCTTTCAATGATTACTCATGGGTAAGTCTTGAAGTACTGATTCTTAGTGCACCACAAATAATGTTTGTTAATAATGCTATTATTTATCAATGTTACCTACATTTTTTGCCAGTGGCTTACCCTCTCTGTATGCTGACCATCCAGCTGCCTTCTTCAATCCGGACAGGCCCACCACCGACGATTCTCACCTGCTTGTGAACAAAACATGAGGTCTTTGTACCCACATCTGAAAACAGATCGAAAAAAGACAAAATTAAGGGTTACACACAAGTTTATCAAAATACAGAAAAACACACAAATGCACAAACGTGTTTTTGAAACAATCGTTCTTAGGTAATCTGAAGCGAAAGAATCTCAGTTGGAAAACTGCACAGTTTAACTATACATGAAATAAGTGATTACCTTTTTGTGGCAGAATTTTATGTGAGGGTTCACCTAAAAAGAAAGGAAAAACAAAGGAACTTATTTTTGTTCTAAGCAATGAATAGGCATGAGAAATTAAAAAAAGATGTGGTCACCAGTGATGGCTGTTTAGAGTATAATTTGAGTGAAAGTGTGTGTGAGGTCTTTAGCATAGGACTAGTCTTGGTCCAGCATGTGGGACCAGTTAGACCCGCCCAGCACTGAAGTTTAACTTGTACATGCAAGTGTGTGTGAGACAGAGAGAGTGCTGAGTGCTGACAGTCTAAGCCACCTGGACTTTACACTCTTTAATTAAACTGAAACCTCTGTGGAAAGTGTGTGCATGTGTGTGTGAGTGATTGATGTGCGTATGTAGATTCGTAACACATGGCCTACATGCTGAACACAAGCCTGCGGTGTCAATGATGAGAGTATAAGTCAACAGGAAAGCATATGTGGGTACACAATGGTCAAATATATGGGTTTTTTATACAGAAAAAAATGCATGTATCAGCTAAGACACAAACTGATCAAAAGTGATAGTAAATACATTTATAATTTAAAACAAATATATATATATATATATATATATATATATATATATATATATATATATATACATACATATATATATATTAAATTCTATTCATCAAATAATTATGTTTCTTAAGCATCAAATCAGCATATTAAAATGATTTCTGAAGACAGTGATGACTGGAATGCAGCTTTGCCACCACATGAATAAATTGTATTTTAAAATATATTCAAATAGAAAACAATTGGGTTAGTTGTCTAACCGATTGAGACATTTGTGATTTCAATTCACAATTTAGTTCTAAATTAATTGTTCAGCTGCATTTTAGACTCAAACTGGTTCAACTAATTTAATACAAATAACAAGTTTAAACAAATATGAACATAATAAATCTACTTATTTGCACATTTACAACGGTTGGTAGTCACAAATTAAGTGTCTTGGAAAAGTGTTTAATTAAAAAATATCTAAAATATATATATTAATTATATTTAGTAGCCTTTCACACTTTTTATAGTTACTTTTTTATACTTCTATATTCTGCTCTAACTAGACACTTCTGGTTATTGTATGGTAACAGTTCATTCTAAATTAATAAAATACAGAATTTGTATCTATTTTAGGAATTATCTTTTTAGCATTTAACTATTTTGCTTTTAGTGGTTTACTTTACCCCCATTCTCAGCTTGTGTTAGACTCTTCATGTTTCACGTAGCATTTTTTGTGAACCCAAAGGTCTCAATCAGGTTGTAATGTTAGCACAGACAGCGTGCTGTTCACTCACAGGGTTTGAGAGAGCAGTAGTCCCAGGGGATGGATGAGCTGTTGGTATAACACCATGGGCCGTGTTTGTCCTTGTCCGGGTTTCTGCAGAAGTTCCCCGCCTGTTCAGCCATCAGCAAGTCCACATATCTTTCATTACTGAGAACAAAAACAAATCTCATCATTACAACACAGAAAATGTGCAGCTTTAATAGCAGCGTGCTATGAATGAAAATTAACTTATTAATATAAACATTCAAATTAGGTGTATCATTCAGGCAAATCCAGGGTCGTTTAACACTAATCAAACAGTTTATCCAGTGTTTGTAACAAAATAATAAATCCATAAATCTAAATCCATTTAAGAAAAGAATCCAAAGAAACCGCTTCTTCTCATAAGCCCCAGATGTGTGGAGCTCTTCTCAGGAGGCAAGGTGAAGTATTTAGCTTGTGCATTACTCATGACATGTTTCCCCAAGCTTTTCCACATTATCACTCAGATTCAGGAAGATGTAGAGATGCTACGATTCTCCAAAAAGTTCACCAGAGACCAAAAGTGCTGCGATGAAGAGCAAATGACACAGATGATTTTCTTGCCGTGCTACTCTAGGGTTCATACAAAGTAAACAATCTATTCCTAATGCCTGTCTGACAGTGACCTTTGAACCCGGACATAGTGGCTCACAGGCTGTGGGCCAAATAAAGGAGCTGATTGGCTTTGATGTGTTCATGGAGGAGGGTTAGGGCGAGGAAAAGGGTGAGAAGGTGGCTCTTAAGAATCCTGTTCCAGCTGGGTTGGCCTGTCTGTAATTTTTAAGGAATTGAGTCACTCCAACTGCTCCATGTTTACCATCAATTAGAGCTCTCCAGAAACGTGGTCCTGCACTAAAACGTGTTTTTCTTCCTCAAAAAACCACGAGGGTCTTATTTTCTCAACAAAGACAAACTCGACCTGACAATCCCTAAGCTCTGCATCAATGAGCTGCCGGGGTTCTGGAAAGGTCGACCTTTGACCTGGAACTTGTTCATAAAACACGGAAGTTATTTAACGCCACACATCTCAGGGTGAGTGTGGATGGCAGAAACAACACAGGCCTTTTGCGGAAACAATTGTTTGTCTCCTCTGAGACTTACACATGTGCTCATTGATAATGTGCCAATGCACATTAAACACAGGCAAAACCATAACGTAAAACTGTTAATGCATATTTGATAGCTCCATATGCTTACACATATACAAACACTTTCTGTGCTTGACCATTGAACCTAACCAAAGCAGCACAAAGGCATCATGAGATTGCCCTTGAGATCCTGCATAGCAAGATGTGGACCTAGTTTGGTTTCCATAGAAACTGAGTGAATGTCCATGACTGAATCTATGCACTGTACCACTATAAATGATGGTTCTGCGTAATACTAGATTATGGAAAATTCATAGAGAAAACTATGTATCTGCCCATACTGAATGACTATGAACAATCAATTTCTTATCTCTAAATATGAGCATGTTATTTATTCAGTTTAAAGCTGAAGTGATAAAAAAAAACCTCTCAAATTAATATGCAGATACATTTATTTTGAAGTCTAGACACGGATGGCCAACTCTCACCTTTCACTGTGATCATTCCATGGAGCACAAGGGATGCCAGAGCGTGTTTTAGATCGTTTTCCATTGTATTTGTCACCAATGCCTGTATAACACTCTGAAACAACACAGCCAAACAAAAAGCATTACATCTTCAAACTAAAGCAGATATTAGAAAGTGGGTGTGCAATAAAAGTAAAACGGAACATAAAATTTCCTCAACCAGCTGCCAGTAATTCATATTTTTTAATATACTAATACTTATTTAAAAAAAAATTAATTGTAGTTTTAGTAAGTTTGTTATGCTCTTCTGTTGTTTTTATTATAATTATTATATATATATATATATATATATATATATATATATATATATATATATATGCCGAGGTCTTAATTTGATTTTTAAATTCTTTTATTTTATTTTATTTTATTTTACTTAATTTTATTTTTATTAGTAACATGCCAACGTTTTTTTTTTATTCTGTTGTTTTAGTCCACGGCAGAAGGCTATTTTCATGGCAAAAAGAAAAAGAAATTAAAAAAAGGTAAATAAATTTAAAATGAAAGAAGTAATAAACAAATAGGCTAAACCAATTACACACAAAAAATAAAACCTACAGTATATAAGACTTTTTAGGTGCACTTTTGATAAAAAAAAAAATTATTGTGCCAAAGTTTAATTTCAAATTTTCGAAACCTACTAAGCCCACTAATATGCTTGGTAACCTTTGAATATATGCATAAAGTAAAAGATAAATGCAATGCAACATGATTAAATATAGATGTTTTAATGATTCCAATTAAAGCTTTGCTTTTAATCAATGCTGTTAACCTAAATGCCTCAAAATTATTATCAAACTCTGCAAGTCAAAGTGCTTAAAGAAACACAGCAGGTTTGTGGAAACATACTGCTTATGGAAACATAGCAGGGCTCCGAGCGCACAACAATAGTTGAACGATCATCCCAGTGGCCTCAATTGGAACACCGGCTAAATCGATCTTAACATCAGCGCTTGTGCGAGTCCTTCTATGAAGCGTCTCCTGGGCCCTGCCAGTCACATGAAGCTGTCAGCAGTGATTAATGCTTGACTCATGCTGTCTCATTCCCACACCACAGATCCTGCTCCCTGCACATGTTTCAAAGAGCCCCCATTAGTGGCCATAGAGATCGGACTACAGGGACCACCATATACCGATGCCAAGACAGCCAAGAAAGAGCAAATGAAAGAGAGAGAAAGGGAGGGAGAAAGTGCTACGACATTCTTGAGCAAAATGAAAATAAATTATATAGATATTATGTCTTGCTGGGGAGGATTAATAAGAACAAAGGCAAAGATGTTTTTTTGAGGGTCGTTTTGATATGCAAAGAAGGCACTACTTCAAAAGTTATAGCCTTCTTATTTTACCCAGCCAGAGGGACACAATTGGAAGAACGCCAGCGATAACATCATGGAAAACAAGATCAAGCTAGTAGATTATAAACATGTTTCTGAAAAGCAAATAAGTGTTTATGGTTACTGTCTCGCCTGGCGTACTGGAATTTTCACTCTTGCATAACTCACAGGACTGAAATACACATCTAGGCAGAGGTCAGACATGTCATAGTACTTCAGGAGCAATTCATGGGTTAAATGTCTCCGGTCAAGGGCACGGTGACAATGACTGGCTTGAAATACTCTACCAATAAGCTACAGCAGCCATGCTCCTTTTACAACATGAGTGATATATATAAAAAAAAAAAACAGTATGCAACAGTAACAACAAACTTAATATAATAAATATGAGGCAAATGCACTATAAATGACTCTTACCTTCATGTTCAGGTGGTGCAAAACCACAGCGAGGAATGTTGGAGCAGAATGCCACAGGTACATAGGGGTCAGTCGTAAAGCACCATGGGAGAGCACGACCATCAGGATTCCTACAGTAGTTCTCTCGGAGATCCCTGCAGTGTAGATGCTTACATTTAATCGTATAAACACACATCACACATGTTAGTGTTACAGAGCAAAAAGCTGAACAGACTGAGCTTGATCTTAAAAACTACTGGTTTGATGACATGTAATATTCAGGTTAGATTTTTCTGTTGACAGAAAAGAATCAACATACGAGGTGATTGTGTATTTTTTCTAAATATATCATAAGTGGTTAAATATATAAAACAATTTTGAATTGTATTTGTATTTACGTTGGTAATGGATATATGTATTGGTCTGTATTGGATATTTTATTTTGCATGTTCATCTTAAAATTGAGTTTAAATATAATGTTTATGTTTTTTTCTCTCTATTCTATATTTAAACAACATGGAATAAACTGTATCAATTGTGTTTAAATCATGTTTAATATCAGCCATTTATTAGTTTTCTGTCATAATAAAAAAATAATAATAATACATCCGCTTTCCACGATCAACCTAAATTCTAATATTCTAACAGAATATTCTAACAGAAAGAAATGTTGGTGTATGATGAAGGTCAATAAAAAGAACATCAAAGTTTTGCTGTACATGTGCACGAATCAAGTCTAAGTCCAGTCGACACATATTGCAACTGTACATGAATACTTAATGCATATGTTGCAGGAGCATTTTCTTACTTGCAATGGTAATTCTGTGGAGTATAAGAGTGTCGATGGGGAAACTGCGCATCCCATCTCTGACAGGTCACTCCCTCGGGGGTGATGCCAACCGTTCCACGATAACCCTCTCCACGTCCACGGAAACAAGTTGTTGTGTTGTCAGTGTCCCCACCGTTGTCTGAATCTGAGTAAATAGTGAAAAACATAAACAGAAAGACAAAGGGAGTGAGAGAATGAAGCATAATATCACTCCTTAGGCATGATGAACGCTG
Source organism: Carassius auratus (assembly GCF_003368295.1). Taxonomy (NCBI): domain Eukaryota; kingdom Metazoa; phylum Chordata; class Actinopteri; order Cypriniformes; family Cyprinidae; genus Carassius; species Carassius auratus. Next base: position 170,705 of record NW_020524189.1, read on the forward strand.
AATCATAGATTCACCATTAACTGTAAGACCGCACTGCCTGAGGGAGGAATAACAACAGCTTTATCCTGCTTAACAGAGAGAAATGCTTCCTGAATGAGTCAAAGCAGGCACTAAGTCTGTGACAAATGCTGAAACAGTACCCTACAGAGCTTTTTTAGGGTCAAACGTAAGCGTTTTATGAGTGCACAACAGATATATATTGTTTTTGCCCATGCATCTCATTGCAATAAATTACGCTCATTGGAGACACAGTTATTATGTTTACCTCCAATAAACTGATAGTGCTTCAGTCTGCTAATAATGAGGCTGGCAGTATGGGTATTTAGGCCAAGTCCTGCTAATAAAACCTGAAGTCAAACTCTCAAATGCATCCAATACACTGATAATATGAATAGTTGTACAGTGGATTTTATCCTAGCTAACAAAAAAAAAAATGTTTTAAGAACATTTTGATAAAGTTCCAATGAAGTTATGAAAACATTATTTCTAAATGTTTCATTTCTGAAACTTTTATTCATAACTTAGAGAGAACCTTAACAGAACATTAGCCAAAGTCCAGACAACATTCTCTGTTAGCTAGGATTATATTCATACAATGTTTGGTTAGCATTTTTTGCTGCGTTAAGGCAGTGGAGCGTAGCATCATGAAGACAAATGCGAAGGTCAAGCAATTGGAAACAATGAGGCACTTTGTTTACTGCAGCGCACGCACTGTATATTTTTAAGAGCGTGTTTAGGTTTATGGAGGATCAAATAGTCTTGTTAAGGACAACGTTCCTTCTGCTAGTGGATGAAAGCCATGTCTTGTAAAAGCAGATGCACCTATGGTGATTTCCATAGGTGGGACGCGTGAGACATAGATAGCTAAAGTCTGTTTTGCTGCTTATTGAGATGCCGAGGTGTTTGAAAAAAAGCTGTGTTCTGCCAAACAGCAAAGAGTGTGGTGAAAAGTTCTTACCATTACGGTGATCTTTGAGTATCCATCCCAGGGTTTTGCTCAAAGTTACAACTTGCACTTGCCAAGTAGCAAATGCGACCCCCGTTGCTCAGTCTAGAACGGTGAAGAGCGTGAGTGTCGGACGCCTGAGTTTATACTACATTTCCCACTTGAACCAACATGCCGTCGCCTCACTAATGAAAATAAACGAACGCAGTGCGGGGGTGGGGTCATTATAATAATAGGTTTTTGGGCACTTGTGAGCTTGTGTGTTTGAGTGACTTAACCCACATACGGTTTGTCTTTAGTATGGAAGGTTTACATAGCACTTGAAACTCAAGCACATTTCTCTTGTGCAGATAAGCCAGTGCTCTACTGCGCTGATGAGGAAAAATAAACACAGAGGCACGTTACCATAAAGATGGGGCAAGAGCGAGGAAAGAGAAAGAGAGGACAGAGAGTTTTATAAGTGGACCCTCCTCTTTCTCTTCTCCCGGTTACAAACAACATTCCTGTGAGGGTCCCAAACGAGAGGGGAGCCTTTGCTACAGGAAGAGGAAGTTGTAAATTTGGCAAACTCTGTCTCTTTTAATTCAATTTTTCCCTGGCTTCTTTTTGTTCTTCTCTCTGTCTCTTCATCTTACATATAAGACACAGACTCGCACACTCACCACACTGTTTGATGTTACAGTATTCCCATGGAGTGCTTGGATCGGTGGTGAAACACCAGGGTCTCTGGCGCCCGTCTGGGTTCCTGCAGTAGTTGTCCTTTAGACCTTTATCGGGGTACCTGTCATAGGAGGGGCAAAATGAACACGCTTAACACACCACATATCAACTATCCCAGTTCTGCGGAAGCTTTGATTTATAGGCAGGATAAAATTCTAATAACCTCCAGAAAACACGTTACATGCTTTCTGCTACTGGTACAACAGGACCTTTTAGGCAAAGCGCACAAAACAGAAGCCAATTGCTCTGCACAAATGCAAAGTCTCATAGTTATACAGCGATCAAAAGTGACAGAATGTTATGTACATTTATGATGTTACAAAATATTTATTTTCAGTGAATGCTGTTCTTTTAAACTTTCTGTTCACCAAAAAATCATGAGCACTTAATCAGCATATTAGAAAGGTTTCTGAAAGATCATGTGACACTGAAGACTGGAGTAATGACTGCTGAAAATTCAGCTTTGTCATCATAGGAATACTGTATATTACACTTACATATATTAAAACAGAATACAGTTATTTTTGTACAAATATTTCACAATATCACAAAAATAAATGTAGCCTTGCAGGGGACTTCTTTACATCAAATATTCAACAGTAGTGTATATTGGCTGACACTTATATTAATACATTTTTTATATATATATAACTTAGTCAATTTGAAATGAATATCTGATTGATTAAAATAGTAATGTTGTATTTACAATACAAACTGACACTTTTTGTGGCAGACTTGTCATGAAAGGAAAAAGAGCTTCTGTCTTGTTATGTTCAATGGGTTTTCATAGTTGCTTGCACTTCTGAAAAATAATAATAAAAAAGACTGGGTTCACACAAAGCAGTCATTTGATTTAGTGATTTATATCAAACGGGGGCATGACACAGTTCCCATGAGGTCAAGTGGAAAAAAATCTATTGATTTTTCAAATATTCTAAAAAGTTGCTCACAAATGCCATCCCGGATTAGGCCCGGATCATTTACCCTGAATGCAATCTGACATTTAAAAAAAAAAAGAAAACACTTTGATTATTTAGAGACTCTTGAGGGAGAGTATTCAAACAAACTGACATTTATTTCAAGATTAATGATATTGTTGTTTCCCAGAAATAGGAAAGATGTAACTGGGTCACTGGGAATGTCATGCAAAATGAAAATTCCATTTACTGAATGGAAAGTGCATGTACATCAGGTAACAATGTGGTCAACTATTTCAGTTGTTATTTTCCTCAAAATACTTGTGTAATTGCGTAAATATGTGCAAGGAAATTTAGAACTTTTTTTGTCCAATATGAACATGGTCCAAACAGATGATAGTTTTCCAAAACAAAGTGCAATTTTTCATATCTGCTGTTGGCCATCACTTTAAGATGCCTGCTCAAATTGTGGTTTCAGACAGATTAAAGCATAGCTGAGTTGTTTTTTTCACAATTAACATTAAATGACATGAGGCCAATGATCCACTCATGACCCCAGCTTTAATAACTTTCATCACCTAGAAAAGTAACAGCACACCTTTTTTCAACAAGCCACATGATCTGAGATATGATCAATAGTATCCAACAGGTGAACAAGAGATTTGCATTTTTGTAAGTATGCCAAATTGGCCAAGCCTCTCATATTGACTGAAAATCCGGACCTGAAGTTTTTCTGATGTTCGATGTTGTCCCTTACTGTTAGCATTTTTCTGGTGGGTCTCATACCTTTTAGGATGGAAAAGGTGTTTATGTGGTTCCTCAAGGTCCCAGCGCTGGCATTCCCGACCGCTCTTGGTGTGGTCCATTGGTCCACGGTAACTTTCTCCATTACACGTCATGCATTCCACTATGGATAAGGAACATGCCTGGTAAGAATGTTAATCAGGACGAGGCCCAAAAGATTCCAGCTGAGCAACATTACCATGCACGTAGAGGATGACTCAACAGGGTTCAACCGTTAAACGGTTAGAAGATTGTAACTGTGGCAGAATGCTGGTAGTAAATTAGTGCACATATTTGATACGCATAGGCTAATCACTAACGATTAATGACTGCAGGGATTGCAATCGCATTTTTCAAGAAGACAAGCAATTACGGAGCCACATGTGACCCCTAGATATTCTAAAAATAAATAATCTTCCGCTTCAATTTACTAGGCAGACGTACCACCCATTAGGCACTACTTTTGACCCCAAATGTATGTTGCAGCTCCTACCAAATTTCATAAGATTTTCATACAAAGGTTAAAGCAACATGCAATTATTACAGTACTTAGTAAAGAGCTTAGTCACTGTAGGATCAAACCAAATATCACAGCAGATGGAGGTCACCTCAGCTAGAATCATCTCTCCAAATACTGTTATTAGCTGTACAGTACACAGAGTATAAGGAGCAGACTGCTGTTGTAGAAACAGATTTTAATGTCAGCCACTCTCATGAAAGCATGATTTTACTTCCTTGTCTTTGTGCGTGTTTCTGATTATGGGAGATTAATTTATTAGCAGACCCTCCCAGCTTTATTTCACCATGCAACTCTTAGAATAGACACTGTTTTGTGATTTTCAATGATTTTCAAATTTCAGTAAATCTTCTCATAAAGACCAAATTATCTTTATAGAATTCACATTAATTTCATAGCTCCATATTCTTAAAGTACATGCTATCAACTATTGAGTGACCAAAAAGTTTTTTTTTTTTTTGTTTTTTTTTTAAAGCCAATGCCTTACCTTGGAAAGCAGGGGGCCTGATAGCCGATAAATATTGTTTTTTTTTTTTTTTTTTTTTTTTTTTTTTTTTTTTTTGATTAATTTGAAATCATTTGACAATGGATTAAAAAATGAATGTGTAAAATAAATATACTTATGCTTTAGATGACAAAGTATTTTTCACAAATAAATGAATATTTTATAAAAATATAATTAAAAAGGAAGTAAAGACTGTAACCAACAGGGCACTCAATATTCAGGGAAGTCTGTGTCCATTGTGAATCATATTTTTCAAATAAAGCCAAGTTAACATTCATTGTACAGTACATACAGCACACAGTGAAAATGACATGAATATGACAGCGGGCAAATACATAAAGCGCAGCTCACGAATTAAAAGTTTAAAGCATTCAATTCACACAGACCAGCCGTTACACAGAGAACACGTGATCATGCTGGATTAATTCAAGATCTTACAGTTGGATTTCACTAAGTTTGCAAGGTTTCTGAAATGAATGCCGATATTTGAAAATTGCCAATATCGGTCGACCACTACTATCAACAGTTTGGTTTATTGCAAAAATCTGAAAAAGTTAACACAAAAAACATAACTGAAAGCTGAATAATGATAATTCTGAACATTAAAATACAAAAAGTAGCTGGTCTTGAACTCACCCTCTGAGCATTGTGGGATGCTGCAGTCCTGGTGGCGTATTTTAGGGTCTGTGGTAAAGCACCAAGGACCTGTTGTGGTGTTGTCTGGATTACGACATAAATTCTCCTGTAGATCTCTGTGCTTGTGCCTCTGGGGTAAGAAACTAAAAGAGTGAAAAGAAAAACATGAAACAGAAGTGATGTTTATAAATCATAACCAAACAAAATTGCTCTAAATTTCTGGAACAACATACAATTAATCTTTGACACATTACTTGACATTTTAAGCTGCAGAGTAAGGGTCAATTTTTTTTTTTATTGATGTTAAAAATCCTTTGCAATTATTAGCTGTTTACTACAGTAGCATCCAATACTACAACTGAACTAAGAATCATTTACAAAGAATATTACTGGATGTCACAGGACATAGTTTTGACTTCCACCCAAGTACAACAGGAGATCTCAATAATTTATATTTACATTAATGAGAGTGGCATGACTAACAATATCTTCTAAATAATAATGCAGCTGGTATTGTTGCATCTTAATTTTTTTCTTTTTTTCTTTTTACTAAAAAAAAGAAAAAGTACAAAGGTTGAGTCTTAAAAAAACTAATGAATGTAGGTAAATAATGATTTTGGCAAGCGAACGGGGAAGTGTAAAGCCTTTGGTCAGAGAAGGTCAAAAACTACACAGTCCTTGAGTCAGACTACACTCATTATGAGCATTGATGCTTTAATAGCATTGTACTTTGGCTATTTAAACGTTATAAAAGCAGTATCACACAAAAACAAATGTTTTTGACTCCCAGTGCCATTGTACGACTACACAGTTCTTTCTTCCAATAAACCATTTATTCCGAAATGCAACGCTTTTAAAATAAATGTTATATTTTATAAATGTTATAAAATGTAATAGAATTAAAAAAGTTTTAATACAATAAATAAAATAGTTCAAAAACTATTTTACCCTTGACATGCAAATATTTGTAAAACAATTAATCATTGCCTTAAGCCAAACGGTAATTATCTTTTGTGTAGTTGCCTTTGGCATTCACAACACAAATCAACCAAGTTCATGAAGATTGATGAATAAAAATAAAAATGCAATCTGTGACAAATTAGCTGACCTACAGGCCTGTGCGGTATTTCAAAATGTTAAGGTCCATTGGTTTTTTGAGCCGATAAAACATGCCTGTGATGTTTCAGAGGCAAGCATATCAAAAGCTGGCTTTAAATCTGTACTGATGTCTATTAGAGAGATAAAAAGAGTTGAAGGGGAAAGAGGAAAGAGAGAGTGAAATATCTAGAGAGGGAAAGTTGGTATTATGGGTTCAAGGTCACTGTAAGGTAATCACATTTTCAGAATAATAAAAAAAAAAATGCATAAAACTTTTGTACATGTTTAAAAACAGGCCAGATAGAGCAGATCTATCGTAATTACTTGCAGTACAGGAAGTAAATCGAAAGCACCATGTGGTGTCCCTAATGAATTCCCGTAGCCGTAATGAACTCAAAGACGAGTTCTCCATTAGGAATCTTATCTTAGCTTTGTGCTGCTTTCTGTCAAACTCCCACTTATGGAAAAACCCTCAAAGCCTCTAAACATGACATCTGTTCCAGGCTCCATATGGTTTCTTGATGTTTATTCTTTTATGTTAATGTATACAAACATTTATATTTTGGGTAAACCTTCAATACATTATTAATGCATTGACATAATTGTAAACAAAGGCCTATTTTGGCAATGCAAGAACAGAAGTAATTGATTGAAAATGTACTGGTCGCTCATTGGTGTTCCTGCCATTGACCTAATTGTCTCCGTCGGTGCTCCACTTCTGAGAATCGTCGAGTTGCACTTACTGTCACGCTTACTGTAGAGCGAGAACCCTCTAACGAATCAAAGCCAGTGAGACAGCACGCATTAAACTGTGCATTCATCATCATTAGAAACTAATGGAGATTTTCACGACTCATATATTCTGTTTTGCCATTAGCTATCTAATAGCGTAATCTGTACATAAATAAATATACTAAATCATACCAAATATATGTTGATATCTATCTACACACCACAATACTTTTGATAGCCACAGAAATGCACATAGAGGGTAATTGAGTTTAATTGCCTGTAGAGAGAGACAAAACCAAGAATGGGAAATGAAGAGGTGAGTAAATATGAACACACTTACTTGTGTTCATGCGGCGTTTTGGAATTCCAGAGTTGGCACTGGACTCCACTCCTGGTCACCGATCTCTTTCCTTTGTAATTGAGTCCATTGCCAATTATGCATTCTCTCATGAAGTCTGAAGGATAATAATAGAAACACCTTAGGTAATGCAATCTTTATGTGCAACAATCGTTTTCTGAAACCAAAAATCTCACCAAATTGATTTTTTGTAATATACTAAACTTTCAAGACAAACCATGCACTCCTATACCTTCCTGTAATTTCTATAATCATATAGTTAAGACTACAGAAATCAGAGCCTGTGATGTCAAGTGCTGAGAAACAAAATGTCAATAAAAAAACAAAAAAATAAATGTCAAGCCTTAAGAATATCAAGTGTTTTAGACTTCAGAAAATTTGCAGTACTCTTAGAAACAGAAGGGACAAACAGTGGGGTATTTACTTCCAATGACTTGCGTAACTCATTTTGCTGTGTCACCCTCATCCTTTTTGTGGATAGATAGAACGGGTATGTGTATGCATGAGTGTGTCATCATCACATGGACACTGATCTCACATTTATTCACACTGAAACTTAATTGCTCCTTAATAGTCCAATTCTTGGCTACGGTTTGAGAACAGATCTTCATATTATGAAACCCATCAGTGGCAGATCATAATCTATCTATCTATCTATCTATCTATCTATCTATCTATCTATCTATCTATCTATCTATCTATCTATCTATCTATCTATCTATCTATCTATCTAGCATTAAAGTAACTCAGATATTGTCTTGTTAATTAAAAAGTAATGTGTTACTTTATTAGTTACTTAAAAAAATTATCTGATAACATAACTCGCATTACGTGTAATGTGTCACCCCCAACACTGTTAATAAGATTGTAAATGGTGTCATAGTTTTCAAACCTGGTATAGAAAAAGAGTGGTGCTTGAATAAAAAAAAAAAAAAAAATGTAAGCTTTTAATATTTGCTTAAGAGGGTCATATGGTTCGATTTCAATTTGTTTCTGCCCAAATGTTCCCGCAAAGAAATAAAGGAAAACTTTTATTCTTGCTGTAGTATTGTTGTTGCCGCCGCATCCACAGACGCTGTGTTTCGTTGTGAAAGTGAAACTACTTTGTTTGGCCTTCCAAAAGAGTATGATATCCACTTCGTCATGCCTAAAGCTGATCCGTGCTGGTCGCTGAGGAAATACATCAACTTTGCGCAGTGGATCGCCAGATCGGCTTTCACCGTGGACGCTTTTTGGAAGACTGTTTCCTGAACCTGCAGAATAGCCTACAATGGGTCTGTGCTCAAAGGCTGTTCTATAAAGTGGAGTGATTCCAACTTTGCAAGGAGAGTCTGGCACTTCTGACCCACAGCCTGTAAGTACATTTTTTATATTAAAAGAATTTGCCATTGATGATTCAAATGTGAGTTTTAAGCAGTGTAGAGTAGCGCTTGTTGTTTGTCATTTCTCTAATTACAAATGCAGACATGGTTTTATGTTAACGCAGCACGATACGCAACACAATGCGTAAAAACAAAGTATAAGTCATCATAATCAGTAATTATGTCCCCACTTGATGCAAAAAATGGCTCGTTTGTAATGGGTTTTGTTGGATGTGTCATTGTGTCGGGAGACTGCATTACAATACGTTAAGGACCATAACATTTCTGTCACATGCTTGAGGTATTCAGTGCACTGGATAGCTGGCCAATCAGCATACACCTCGCTTTTTAGAACAATGACCTTTGTAAAAATCAAAGCGTTTCAGAAAGGCGGGGCATAAAGTAGCAACAATAATGTACATTATGTGGAAAATCTTGTATTTTTGTACCTTTCTTTTCATATAGGTCGAAGTTGAAGTCATTCTCCATGCGGACACCAATGGTGAGGCTGTCGTAGGAGAATAAATGACACTTTGTAGTTTTCTGATCAAAGTTGAATGCTCTGTAAAGATATATGGCACATGATAATCCTATTAAATTATGTAAAGCAAATAAAAACAAAAGGATGGTGACAAAAATATTTAATGTCATCAGTAGATAGTATTCCCATGTAAAGCAAAGCATAAGCTATCGTTGTCAGATTTTAGTATTTTGAAGTCAGGTGATGCCTCCAAAAATAAAATTAAAAATTAAAACATTGCAAGAGCTAAGGATTAAATGTCATGCAACCTCATGCAAATTCTATCTACTAGGAGCTACGTTTTCTTTCTATGCAGAAGTAACCAGAGGTCATCGACCTGAAACATCAAAATAGGAAATACTTGGACTGCTGATTTTCGATTTCCACTGGTGAAAGAGATTCCAGCTGCTTCCTCTCACACTCTGTTGTAGACCATTCGCTAATCCAATTCTATTTAAAATCAGCCAGTTTCCAAGAGCAAACTGGGGGTTTACTCTTTTATTTAGACACACTTCAGGCTGTTTAGGATTACGTGTAAGGTGGAGTGTCTTTGTGGTTTAACCTCTGTACCTGCAGGTGAACTGGAGCTTCCTGTTGCGGCTACAGCGACGTGCACACTTTCCCACACTCATTTTGCGGGTTTTGGAAATGTAGGACACATCAGGGGGTGTTACCAAGCGCACGGCATCAGTTTTCTGGTAGTCTTGTAGGGCATGCCTCTTAGTTTCTGCCACACAGAACACACGTGTTAGGATGGGCAGAATCTCTAGTCGAATCCAAACATGTGTTTCATGACAGATGGTACATAATTTTCTTCCTCTTAATCAGTAAAGGCTGATGATAAGCCTCATAGGAGAGAATATAAAACAGAATATTAAATATGGAGCAATAAAAGGAACTAAGATGATGAAATTGTATTTCAACAATCTGCTTAGATCATAATGAGGATGTGCAAAACTACACAATTTCATAATAAACTTAACAGCTGGATGCCTAGATAACCAGCCTATGTTAAAGAATGAATATTTTATCATTTTATCATTTAATCATTCTCATGTCGCTTTAAAGCTGTATGCATTTCTTTCTTCTCCTGATCACAGGAGATATTTTCAAGAACGTTTCATGACTTTCTTTGTGTAAACAGAAAATAAACACATATTTTCCAAATATCCTCTTTTGAGTTACTTAGAAGAAGAACGTCATAGAGATTTGGACAGACATGATGATGAGTAAATGATGAAAATCTTCATTTTAGGGTGAACTATAATTTTTAGGAAACACTCTGTCATTAGGTGGAATCAACTCCACAAGGCCCTGGTCAGACTAAACCTTTAGTCAGTTTTACCAGGCTGTTGAATGTTATCATGGCACAAATCTCAGTTATTTAAAACTGCATCTATCTTTAAATGCAACACAGCTAAAATATCACACTTACAAAGATCCTAGTTGCCCCAAAACCTACTAGTAAGGTCACGAATTGACAAGTCAGTTAAAGTTTGGGTAGAATACTTGAAACAAAAGAAATCTGGCTCTGATCCTAGTGTGCGGCACCAAACCTTCTCAATTCACCATCCAAGCACATCCATGTCATGAGAACTATCTGTCAAGCACATGGATGGAAAGCTCACATGATGTAAGCCTTTTTATCGTAACATATGCTAAATTCACATTTAGCTAGGTTTTCTGAACATCTACATGACTCTGTATCGTTGAACAAAGGATTTTTACTCCCCATTATAAAGAATATATACTCTAAAATCAATAAAAACTGAACTGATCTAAACGTTGCGCAAGCAATAGGCCACATTGATCCTTCAATGTCACAGATGTACTGCAGATTAGAAACATAATGACTAAACACAGAATAATTAATATGATCTGTGCAATAAAGCAGTTCTGATTTCAAAAGAAAGAGTTTCAGAGTGCCACACGCCAATACTTCATCTCTCCCTTCAGCTCCATGCACACTGTCGTGACTCATTTATCCAGATGTTTTGCGAAGAAACAGCCCACTCACCATGAATGTCAACAACTGTGGAGTTTTCCGCAGTGAAACGTAATACAATGTTTGGGAACTGTGATGCTTTTGATACATGTGTAATTTGAGTCATGAACTTCTATTTGTTGGCATATTCAATGTATTTCAATAGTTTTAAAATAGATTTAAAAAAAAATAACAATAATAATTTAAGAGATTAATAATGATGGAAAATAATAGTGTTTAATCTGAGGATAAATTGTATGTAAAACAATCCTTAAGAGTATAGTTAGCACTGGTCTTCAAATTTGATTGGCTGAGGGACGTTCCAATAGTGCTGATATATATTACAGTCCAGCAACATGTTTAAGGTTTGCATCACTCTGCAGATCACAGTATTAGTGAAAAAACAAGACAAGACAACAGGCCATATTTTATAAGAAACATTAAAGGCGAACAATTTTATAGATTATTTTGAGGCATTTCAGAGTTACAAAAAAAAAGGAAAAGAAAAAGGAATGATAAAAAAGAGGGTGGGGCTTTATTTTAGCACACCTCCTCACCATCTCTAGGTCACAACAGACTGAAGATATGGAAGTAAGTTGGAAGTATGTTGGAAGTAAGTTGTTAAAGATGTCCAGCCCAAGCCGTCAATCTGACATCATCAGAAAAGGAATGCCATTTTAAAAGGTGAAGCAAATGTCTGATTTTGACTAGAAATTATGAGTACTTTAAAAAAAAAAAATATATATATATATATTATTATTAAATTGCATGGATGATTTGTTCACCGCAAGACTAGTAAGGTGCACTAACAATGTAAAACAGTTAATTTTAATTTAATTCATACTTTAACTATCCTATGAATACACTGTGCATTCACAGTGATAATGCTGTAAAAATATCATGTTTGCTTAAACTTATAGTAATATTATCCACAATTAGGAAATAATTTGTAAATAATCAATCTGTAGCTTAAAAGTAAACAGTGATTTTTAAGAAGTCAGCACATGAAATAACACATTTTATGAATAACAATGTTGCATTTAAAACCTATTGATACACCCAAAAATTAGACAGAAGGTTGCATCAATAGTATATTAGGCTGTTGTTTATTTGTCCATTACAAGGTGGACATTTATCTCAGACTCCGCCCTAATTTATTAAAATGTTTCTATGTGTAAATATAAGTAAACAAACAAAAAACAAACAAACAAACAAAAAAGATACTTATTAGTTAATTTTTCAAATCCCACAGGCACCATTAATGACCCAAAAATAGCATCAGGTAAACTCGCGCAGAGATAGAGCTTATCTCCAGAACACTGTTATAAAAAAAAAAACAAATTTAACCATGGTAACCACAGATTATTACACATTTAAAACACATTTACTACAGTTATTGTTATAACTGTAAAACATGAAACAGTTATTAAGGTAAAACATGAACATGATACATGATACAAAATAAGAAGATACTGAGGAAAAACAAAACTTACCTGAGTAAACCAAAACGGCCACACAGAGCAAAATTTTGTAAATCCACATGTTGTTTTGGATAGTTTTACGTGACCCCCAAAAATAAAAATGAGACGTCAGAAGTCTTGGCGTTTTCACGCTTTGACTGAGACTACTTGTACGACTGAAGTATGACAGCAGCGCGGTTGTAACGGTGCTCGAGCGGACAGTGAGCAAGCGCGCGATGGACTGACTGAAGATGAGCGCGAGCTGAGAGACTACCTCACGCGCTCCCTCCCCTTTCTCTCAGCCCATTTAAAGTCGCCCTGCCACTGTCCATTCCGCCTCATAATATTATTGCATATTATCGCATTTCCTGATAGACACCGAGGCCGTTGAACCGATCCGGGAAGTAAAATAAATGGAAATTGTTTATATTTGTTGCCTGTATAATTTATTGGAACGGATGGAAAGTGTTGAGGAGATGTCAACACAGCTGTGTGATGCTGACTAACCTCCCTAAGGATGTTTGAGAGGAAAGTTGTGAATTGATAAACTCTGGGCCACTCACGTTGTTTTAGTTTGTAAGACGAGATGGCTTATTTTACATTTGGTTATCGGCAACCCTCTTAGTCATGAACTCGGCAAGGAATTATTAATCAAGTTCATTTTATCATTCACAAACATGCTATCAATCCACTGCCTTTCAAAAAATTAGCATGGCCACCATAGTTTCTGCCAAAATATCATATATAAAACAGTTATAGTTTACACATAAAACTGATTATTGGCCAAATCAAATGAAATAAAAATATTAAAAATAAATAAATATAAAACATAAAATGTTCTGCTTAAATCATACAGCTTTGTTTGTAGGATACAAGTTATTGAATGAATGAATGAATGAATAGTCAGATACAACAAATGTACTGAAACTATTAAATTCACCAGTTTATTAATTGACTAAGTAACCAAGGAACTAAATGTACTATCTCTAGTAATATCTCTGTTTTTATAATTCATTCGCTTTATCATTCACAATCATGCTATCGTTTCACTGCCTTTCAATCTACGGCAACCATTTCTGTCAAAATATTATAGATAAAACAGTAATAGTTTCCACATATAATTGATTATATGGCAAATAAATACACATTAAAATAAATCAAGATAAATAAAAATAAATAAAAACATTAAATGTTCTGCATAAATCATACCGCTCTGTTTGTGGGACATAATATACTGAATGAATGAATGAATGAATGAATGAATGAATGAATGAATGAATGAATGAATGAATGAATGAACGAATGGTCAGATACTGCAAATGTACTGCAAACTATTAAACTAATTAGTAAATTAACCAACTAACTAACCAAACAGCTAACTAAATAAAGTATTAAGTAATCTCTCTGTGTATATTATCCTTTCACTTTATCATTCACAAACATTGAGCTGTTTTTCTTGAGATTTGATTTATGGATTCATCCCAACAGGCAGCACATTAAAATCCTGCATCTATGAAAATTCACAGAACCACACACGATGAAGCTTTAAATTAGCAACTGCTATCTGTTGGGAGATGGAGATCTACTCATTGTGATCAGAAGCTTGCAATATTGATGTCACGATGACGGAACTCATATTCCTGTGCCACGCATTTCAGATGGAGGGATGAGAGCAGGTTGGAAGCACGAGTTGTTTATTAAACAGCACTACACTCAAGATGCTCTCCTCTTCTCTTGGAACGGAAAGAGCTCTTCTATTGTGCTCTGTGATGGAAATACACTCCATCCGTTTATTTGTAGTACGTTCCTTTTTAAATAGGTATTCCAGACTGTTTTGCGTTTGGATGCATTTGAGCTTCTTTTTGTTTGGATAGACATTTTTCTCTCAGTTTGGCATGTTTGTAAATGGCTGGTTGTTAGCCGCACTGTGTTTGTTTTAGTTTAGTTAATAGGAACAGTGTTAAGTGAATGTCCTCCGTGTCTCTGTGATCGTATAGCTTCTCCTTCCTCTGATGATGGAGGTACAAACCACAAATGCCAAAGGACATGTCTGACGGCCTCATGGGAGTAATCAGTCAATGTGTGCATGTATCTAACACTGTTTCCAGGAGTTTCATTCCACATCCTGTCCTCTGATCTCTCCAGAACTCTGGGTGAATCTCACAACATGTCTAGAACACATTTTACCCATAAAATTAACAGAAAAACCCATACATTTTTTTTTCCCATGACGACAATGAAGGCTAATTTAGGGTCAAGACTTTTTTTTAATTATTATTATTATTCACATTTTGACAATGTTTTCAAGATCGCAAAAATTCTCATTACCACGTGTCAGGACATTTCCCCCCAATTCTTTCCAATTAAGAGGTGATTCTTATTATAGTCCCATTATTTACTATATATATATATATATATATATGTCACAGACACGCCATCTACACTGGTCTTGCACCGATCTCCTCACACTTACTTGAACGCCATTCGTCTGACCTACCTGATCTGCTGAACCCTCTTCGTCATCATCTGTATTCCTGTTCCCATCGTCTGAGTCTGCGTCGCCATCTGTATCACCATCACCTAAAGGAAAGTTGTGTTATCACTGTGTCATCTACATGTCAAGAGATTATCATTCTGTGTTTACTTCGTGTCAAGATTCACCTTTGTCTGAAACCTCTGATTCACATTAAACACTATTGCACTGAATCCTCTGTGTCCTCGTCTGTGTCTGACAGAAGACCAGACCAAATGCAGAGCTCTTCAGATACAGGCGAAGACCGCACCGCGGATCCCTTCACTGAACTGGTTCACGCTGTACGGTCCTCACTCATGCAACAAACTCAACTTTCCTCACCTGCTGTCAACAGTTCACCGCCATCAAACACCGCTACAACTCCGGTCACTTCTTCAGTTGCCCCTGCGAGTCCCATGGCCAAACCAGCGACATACAGCGGCTCGGCGGAGGATTGCAGCGGGTTTCTGCTACAATGTTCACTCTACATGGAGTCCAACGCTCACTTATTCACCACCGAACGCAGCTGAGTTTCATTTATCATCAATCTGCTCACAGGTAAAGCTCTCCAATGAGCTCAATCTCTCTGGGAGTCGAATTCATCTGCTACTGGATCTGTTACTGATTTCTGTTCTCAGTTAAAATCTGTCTTTGGTCAACAAACTTCTGAATTATCTGTCCATGATCAACTGTTTACAATTCGCCAACAGAGAAATGAGTCCGTGAGTGATTATGCTGTACACTTCCGTACACTCGCTTACATAAGCTGTTGGAATGAAACTGCCTTAATTACAGCATATCGCCACGGTTTATGTGAGAAGTTACAAAGTTTGATTGTTGTATATGAAGATTCACTGGGACTTGAGTGTCTTATTCAGAAATCCATCAGAGTCGCCCAGAGACTCACTGCATGTCATCAACTCACTCCCGCTGTACTTCCTCCGCCCGCTATACCATCTGTCGCTCCTCCAGCACCTGAACCCATGCAAGTAGAATCACACCACCTATCTACATCGGAACGTCAGCGGAGGATTAACACCGGGCTGTGTCTCTATTGTGGGGGAGATGGACACCTATTACCATCATGTCCAGTACGACCTCCACGCCCAGCGGTGAGTACCATCCATATACCACCTCAAACTGCTCATTTGACTAAAACCTGGGTTACTCTAAGACATCTCCACTCTTCTGTTTCAGTACAAGCCCTCATCGACTCCGGTTCGGCAGGGAACTTCATCAACCAGCAAACATTAACTCGTCTAAGTGTCAAGCATCATCGAAGCCCCGTCGAACTCAAAATAACAACTATACAAGGAAAGCCGCTGGGCATGGCCGCTATTTCTCCCCCACAATCATCCTCCGCGTGGGTCTCCTGCATGAGGAAGACATCACGTTCATGGTGCTGGAGGAATCCACCGCAGACATCATCCTGGGACGCCCATGGCTTAACCAACATTAACCACACGTCCATTGGCCCACAGGTGAGATCCTGAAATGGGGAAAATCCTGTCATTCTACCTGCCTCACTCCACCAGTTAAAGTTTTCAAGGTCATTCCTTCCATCAAGAAGTCATCCCTACCGGTCCAGTCCACATCAGTGGAAAGCCCCGAAACTAAGGTTGAACATACCATCCCTCTAGAATATCGGGCGTTCCAGGATGTGTTCAGCAAGCGGTTGGCAACAAAACTTCCACCTCATCGGCCATGGAACTGCGCTATTGACCTCCTGCCTGGAGCAACCCTTCCAAAGGGTCTATCCTCTGTCCATTCCGGAGCAGAAGGCCATGGAGGAGTACGTACAGGAAGCTCTCGCTCAAGAATTCATCCGACCATCTACTTCCCCTGACGCTTCCAGCTTTTTCTTCGTGGCCAAGAAGGACGGAGGCTTGAGGCCGTGTATAGACAATCGCCATCTCAACTCTCAAACAGTCAAATTCAGCTATCCTCTTCCCCTGGTCCCAGCTGCATTAGAACAACTACGCGGAGCCAAGATCTTCACGAAACTAGATTTGAGGAGCGCCTATAACTTAATCCGCATCCAGAAGGGGGACGAGTGGAAGACGGCTTTCATCACTCCTTCCGGGCACTATGAATACAGGGTCATGCCGTATGGGTTATACAACAGTCCATCCGTCTTTCAAAACTACATGAACGAAGTCTTCAGAGAATACCTTAACCAGTTCGTAATTGTCTATATCGACGATATCCTCATTTACTCCACATCCAAGGAGGAACACATCCAACACGTCATACTCGTACTCCGAAAACTCCGGGAACACCATCTGTACCTCAAGTTGGAAAAATATGAGTTCCACACGCCCTCAGTCCAGCTCCTGGGATACGTCATCGACCCACGTGGCGTGAAGATGGACCAGGGGAAGGTGGAAGCCATCACACACTGGCCCCAACCTGGTTCCATTAAAGAACTCCAACGCTTCCTGGGCTTTGCCAACTTTTATAGGAGATTCATCAAGAACTACAGTTTACTCAGCTCACCTCTAACCTCACTCCTCCGGAACCGGCCCAAGTCTCTGTCCTGGAACCCCATGGTCACTGAAGCTTTCCACCAGCTAAAACAAGCCTTCAAGACCACTCCGATCCTAGCTCACCCTGATCCCAACCGACAGTTCATCGTGGAAGTGGACGCCTCATCAACCGGGGTCGGAGCGGTACTCTCCCAGCGGCAGGGGGATCCTCCACGACTCCATCCATGTGCCTTCTTCTCAAAGAAACTATCCCCGGCAGAGCAGAATTACGACATTGGTAACCGTGAGCTACTGGCCATCAAGCTGGCTCTGGAAGAGTGGCGTCATTGGCTGGAGGGAGCCAAGGTCCCTTTCGAGGTTATACCTGACCACCGGAACCTGGAATACCTCCGTGAAGCTAAGAGACTGAATCATCACCAAGCTAGATGGGCCCTATTCTTCACGAGATTCGACTTTAAGGTCACTTATCGCCCTGGCTCCCAGAATAATAGAGCTGATGCTCTCTCCCGCCTTCATCAGGCAGATCCAGAACCGGAATCTCCTGAACCAATCCTCCCTCCAGCCATGATTGTAAGTCCCATTCAATGGGATATCAATCGTCTGATTAAACAAGACAACCTTCAACACCCTGCTACGCCGGGAGGTCCAGAAGGGAAACTCTTCGTCCCTACTCAACATTGGATTACCCTTCTGGACTTAGCTCATACCTCTCCGGGATCTGGACATCCAGACAGGAGGCGGACCCTCTCGCTCCTGTAACAACGTTACTGGTGGCCCTCGATGGATCAGGATACCTCCCGTTACCTCAAAGGATGCTCAGTCTGCGCCATAGCGGACACCCCTAGGAGACTCCCGGAAGGTAAACTGGTGCCTCTGCCCATTCCAGAACGTCCATGGACCCATATAGGTGTGGATTTCATGACTGACCTCCCCCATTCTCAAGGCAATACCTGTGTGCTGGTAGTAGTCGACAGGTTTTTGAAATCATGCAAACTCATCCCTCTCAAAGGACTTCCCACTGCATTTGAAGCGGCAGAGGCACTATTCCACAATGTGTTCCCTCCCTTTGGCATTCCAGAGAGGGTCTGGGACTCGGCTCACGTGCATCTCCAGCGGGCAGTTCGGAGGCATAAGGAGCAAGCAGACGCTTGTCAAAGACCTACGCCGCAATACCAACCTGGACAGCAAGTCTGGCTCTCAACGAGGGACATCCACCTCCGGCTGCCCTGCCGTAAGCTCAGTCCCCGATACATCGGACCATTCACGATTGAACGGCAACTGAACGAAGTGACCTATAGACTCCAGCTACCTGCACAGTACCGTATCTCACCTTCATTCCATGTTTCACTCCTCAAACCATTCACTGAACCTTTGTCTCCGCCATCCACAGAGCCTGGTGATGATGCCGTACCTCCTCCTCCCACCATCGAAGAAGACAACAACATCTTCCGGGTGAGAGCTATCCTCGACTCTCGACGACGGGGTCCTCAACTTGAATACCTTGTGGACTGGGAGAACTACGGCCCGGAGGAGCATTGCTGGGTTAATCGTAATGACATCCTGGACCCCAGTCTTCTCACCGACTTTCACCGAGACCATCCAGACCGCCCTGCTCCCCGTGGCCGTGGTAGACCCCGTCGTCGCACAAGATCCCAGCCGTCAGGAGCCGCCCGTGGAGGGGGGGGTACTGTCACAGCCACACCATCTACACTCCCTGAATCGGACACTTACACCACGCCCACTCGTTCCCAATCACCAGAATTCTGAACACCTGTGCATCATCACCAGTGCCACATATAAAACCCTCCGTCACCATCACCCATTGTCTGGTCTTGCACCGATCTCCTCACACTTACTTGAACGCCATTCGTCTGACCTACCTGATCTGCTGAACCCTCTTCGTCATCATCTGTATTCCTGTTCCCATCGTCTGAGTCTGAGTCGCCATCTGTATCACCATCACCTAAAGGAAAGTTGTGTTATCACTGTGTCACCTACGTGTCAAGAGATTATCATTCTTTTTTTGCTTCGTGTCAAGATTCACCTGTGTCTGAAACCTCTGATTCACATTAAACACTATTGCACTGAATCCTCTGTGTCCTCGTCTGTGTCTGACAATATATATATATATATATATATATATACACACACACACACACACACACACACATATATATATATATATATATATATATGTGTGTGTGTGTGTATATATATATACACACACATACACTTACACATGTATATAAAACTTTAATTCGACAAAGATGCATTGAATTGATCAAGTAACAATAATGACCTTCACATTATCACTATATATATATATATATATATATATATATATATATATATATATATATATATATATATATATATATATATTATATATATGTGTGTGTGTGTGTGTGCATGGGCATGTTTTTGTGACATATCAGGACACAACTTTGTATAATGACATGGGTATGACACAGGTATTACAAGGAGAGTGTGACCTATGAGGACATAACCCATGTCCCCATTTTTCAAAATGCTTATAAATCATACAGAATGAGGTTTTTTTTGAGAAAGTAAAAATGCACAAAGTTTCCTGTGAGGGTTAGGGTTAGGGGTAGGGTTGGTGAAGGGCGACAGAATATACAGTTTCTACATTATAAAAACCATTACACCTATGGGATGTCCCCACTTTTCACAAAAACAAACGTGTGTGTGTGTGCGTGCGTGTATGTATGTTACAGAGTGATAGGAATGAGAGACGTGTGGATCCATATGCCAGCTTTTTATTTAAAGACGTGGTCACAAACACAGGCGGGGTTGAAACACCAGCAAACAGATAAGGCTTGGGAAAAAAACACAAGAGCAGTCCAGTAAACAGGCATGGGTTGATTGACAGTGAACAATGTCCAACAGGGCAAGGCAAAGAGAGATAGTTCAGGTAGCCTACACAGCAATAATCTGGGCAGGGGCAAAGAGAGTCCAAACGACAAGACCAAAGGGGTAATCCGAGATACACAGACAAGAATCAGAACATGGGAAAACAGGCAAGGCAAGACTAAGACTCAACTGAGAACGATCGAACAGGCTCCGTTAAGAAGCTATCAACTAAATCAGTGATAAACGCTAAACAATACTGGGCGATTTGAGCAGGATCTGGGTGGGCGTTATATATTGTGTGTAATAGATTTCAGGTGAGCATGTGATTGGTTACAGCTGAGAGAAAAGGATGATGGGAAATGTAGTCCAGGGTATAGAGTAACAGTCTGAGTAGTGTGAGAGTCCATGTAGTGAGCGGGTGACCTCTGGTGGTGAGTGAACGGAAGTTCATAGACCGGATTCGTGACAATATATTGTAAATAAATGCCATACGTTTGAACTTTATACTCAATCCCCATCTGTTTAAAACAATGATAAAAAGTTAGAAATTAGAAATGTCTCTTGAGCTGGAATAAATTACATTTTATAACATGGTTAAAATAGAAACATTTTTAATAATAAACAGCGTTAAAAACATAAATTAAATAATATTTCACCATATTATTGTTTTTACTGTATTTTTAACAAAATAAATTAAGCCTTGTGTGTGTGTATGTATGTATGTATGTATATATGTGTATGTTTTTTTTTTTTTTTATCCTGGAGATGACTCATATTTTTTCTTTTCTTTTGAGAATTTGAAAATACATAAAGTTTTCTGTGAGGGGTAGGTTTAGGTTTAGGTTTAGGAATATTCAGTTTATAAAGTATAAAAACCATTACGCCTATGGAAAGATAATCAAATAAATGATTATCAGTGCATACTCTATCATAACGTTTTGATTTTCTGAAACCGTTCTTATCATCTCTTATGTTTACACATTTATATATACATATATGTATATATCATTTGAGTTACACTGACTTCACCCATATTAGTACTCGACACGCCAAGTCAATTAGCCTACTGTGTTTGCACAAGTTAACATCCTGCATTGTCGCATCATGCCCAGATGAATGACTTCTAGTTGCTTCACTGTTGCAAATCACTGTCAGCATAAATGTTCCGTCACTCCTCTACTCTTCCTGAAGCGCTGTCTATCTCCTTCTCTGCCAACATATGAGTGACTCTCTACAACACAAAAACAGTGTAGCAACATGGATCAACATGTCAGAAGCCCTTGCTCTGTGTAAAGAGGCTTCAAACCACCATAACTAAGAGCAGATGCATGCATATTGCACAAGTTTACATCTGAAGAATCCCACCGTTGAAGTCAGAATTACGATATCTGTGGTCAGCCAGGCCTCTTAGTTGCAAAAATTGCGTACAACACATATGTGGAGACTGACAATAAATTAAGAAGCATTCATTAAAAGACATTTATATGTATGAGAAAAGACATTGATCAGCTTCAGAATTTAACATGGAATTTGATTCACAGCCACATCAGTGAATAAGTGCAGTGAATGATATGTGTTCAGGGTGGTCAGAACCACACATCTAAAGGTCACTTTCAGTCTTCAAGGGAGAAGTTTTGAAAAAGTTCCTTAATTAAAGGGAGCGTTCATAAATTGTGCATGTGGAATCTGTTACTTCATAATGACAGCACAAAGGTACAGATGTGATTCCCACAAAACATGCTACTTTGTGAAAGTGAATCACATGAATCATATTCAGAATCTGCTGAAGTTGCAATATCTGGATCGCAACACAAACAGCGATTTTACCACATGTGGTTTGGTCTATGTGTTTAGCCCTTATTCCCACAAATAAACAAAACAACAGACTAATACACTCTGGTGTGTGTCTGGTGTCTAATGAAGACCATGTGCAGTGAACACACACACAAAAAGTAATTCAGTGTGGTGCTGATGGGGTAAAGATGTGCAGAGCTACAGAAAACAGACTAATTTACCTTTTAGTCATCAAAGGATGTGTTATTGCTGCTGTGCTTACAAACACAACCATACACATATTTACAAGCACACTTAAGCATCTATCTATCTATCTATCTATCTATCTATCTATCTATCTATCTATCTATCTATCTATCTATCTATCTATCTATCTATCTATCTATCTATCTATCTATCTATCTATCTATCTATCATTGTGGTCGTTATGTTTAGGTATGAGGTTGGTTTAAGGGATCTAGATTATGTTCATGCAGAATGAAGCATAAATATGTGCTTTATAAATCCTATTAAACAACCAATATATAAGTAATATGCAAGCTAATAAGCAACTAGTTAATAGTGAATAATGTTTTCTAATCCAAAGTGTAACCCTGCATAATTTTTGCCACCTCCATTTAAATTAAATTCAAAATGGGAAATTGAATTGGAAATTCAAAGATATTTTCAATTCAGTTCTGGGTGGTGTACAGACCTGCTAAATATATTTTAAAATCGGGTAACATAAACTTTCTAAATCCAGTTTTTACCAGTTTAGTAATTCGAAACAATGCTGATGTATACCTGCACTATGGCTTCTGACAATTACATAATGTTAGCCAATGGGATTTAAGCTTGCTGTTTGAGGATACATTTTATGCTTGCAACATTTTTCAGATGGTCTGTGAATGGTCAGAAAGCCTGACATCTCAATTCGAAGCCACACACACACATACACACATAAAATGATGTAACGATAAAGAGGAGTGGAAAACAAGGCAGAAAGTAAACAGAAGAGTCTACTCCAATAAACACACACTTCCTGTGTGTGACTCTCACTCTGGACTAATGATAGCCGAGAGTTGACACTCTTTCTTGAGATGCACTTCCCTGTGATAAAAAAAGACAAGACAAGACAAGAAAACACAGAAACCAGCTTTATAAATTAGTAGAAAACTGACTTATCATGACTGATGACATAAAAATTAAACCTTGCATGGGCTGGTTTCACAGAAAGAGATGAGATTAAGCCAGGTTCTTAGTTCAGTTAGGACATTTAAGAAGCTTTTATAAACATGTCTTATAAAAATAAATAAATAAATAAATAAATAACATTATTGGTGTACATCTTAAAATGTAAATGACAGTTGCATATTTCACGATAAGTCAGTGCAAGTTTCTTTCACTTAATAAAGTTCAACCCTACATTTTAGTCTTGGACTAGTCTTAAACCTTGTCTGTGAAACCAGCTGGGAAATGGGTTTATTTCACATAAATTAAAGCACGCATACACAGACACACACACACACACACACACACACACGTTTGCTTTTGTGAAAAGTGGGTTCATCCCATAGGCGTAATGATTTTTATACTGTAGAAACTGTATATTCTATCGCCCTTCACCAACCCTACACCTAACCCTAACCCTAACAGGAAACTTTGTACATTTTTACTTTCTCAAAAAAAATAAATAAATAAAATAAAACTCATTCTGTATGATTTATAAGTGTTCTGAAAAACGAGGACATGGGTTCTGTCCTCATAAGTCACCCTCTCCTTGTAATACCTGTCATAACCGTGTCATTATACAGAGTTGTGTCCTGATATGTCACAAAAACAGGAACACACACACACAGACGCACAGACACACACACACACACACACACACACACACACACACACACACACACATTTTTCAGTTCAAATTCTCTCTTTCTCTCATAATGTTTTGAAATTGATACAGGAATCATTCTATTAGAGGAAATTCAATAGTAATCAACATTTAAAACATGTTGAACAGTGAGTTAGTTTCAGTTACAATGAATTTGATTATTTTGAAGTAGTTTTACAAGAGCAAAGTTAAGGATGTTTTTTTGTTTTCCTTCATAAACAGTATTGTACTTTCCTTTGGGAGAGAAGTCTCCGGAACTTTCTCAAAGTCACGTACATTTACTTCACATGGCAAAAATGTGTACGTCATGTCAAATATTTATGGGTGTTACCACACGAAAGCCATAATGCATTGTATCTAGAGTCGACAGATCGGTCTTATGACAAAGCCTTTGTGTTTGTCTCAAGAAGTGTTTGGACGTAGCATCCTTTACCATAAACCTGTCACATCACATGACCTAGCAAACATCCCAAGAGTTTCCAGACAACACAAAAAAGATCAAACAAAATCAGTTAAGTAATACAATTTACCTCTGTTGTTCCTGAATGACCAGAAAGCTTCATGAAAGAATCTTATGACTTTCTTTTTGAAGATAAAGAAAACAATAGATGAAACAGGTGAACAAATCTCATAAATAGACTTAAAACAATATGCATTAAAACAAAAGAAAACAAAGCATAGTAGTAAAAAGTTAAAATAACTATGGCTACGATGAAAAATATATATATATTTGGAAACCTGTTCTCAGGTGTGAGGATTAACGAAATTAAATGAAATAAATAAATAAAATAAATAATAAATATTAAAATAAAATTTTGTTTGGGGGAAAAATAATAGTTTTAAAGTGTGAGAACAGAGAACTAAGCTTATTTGTTTCACAGATCACAAAACATTTAAACATTTTATTGTGATTGATTTATTATACGGCCACACTGAATACCATACATGTGAAAGTACAAAATAATATTGACTTTGGCTTAGAATGAGAAACTTTGTGAGAAGGACAAAGTGAGCTATCTTGTGTATGTGCAGTATACAAACATGTTGTTCTTTCTTTACTGTGTCTAATAGACCCAGTAGAGTAAAGTGTTTCAATCACTTAAGGCGATCCAAAGGAGCCTGGGTAAATGCATACACTAATGAGACAGTCGTAAACCCTTTATCTTTCACATGGCGACTGCAAATGTTTGAATGCATCCCATTTGGGGACAGTTTGGGGTACTGTTCAAATGACAAAATCTAATTTTTAATTCTTCAAAGAAACAAAACCCCGGCCACCTCAACTTGCACCTGAACACACAATAAACACACACACACACCAGTCTCTCTCAACCCCCTAAGCACCTGTCAATATGCATCCCCATAATTAGTTCTTTGATAGTAGCCAGATTTGGAGGGTCCATTACAGGCAGCTGCACACAAGTCACAAGGTCCTGGTTGACCTTAAAAAAGGAGCCAGCCTGAGGGGAACACCGGTTAACTTGTGCTTTGGGACCTGTGCGCACAGCTGGCCACTGACAGACCAAAGAAATGGAGAATGCCAACTCACACCACTGACGAGCCCCAAACGGAATGTGCAGAATATTTTTTTTTCTACTGCATAGATTTTGGGGGGAAAACTGTGGAACATATATAAGCACACATTTATTTGTACATGCAAATGTAAATACTGTGCATATATCAAATAAGTCCAATAGAAATACATATTATATACTTATATGTAAGATATATAGTTCCTATGATTTCACCAAGTACAACATGTTCCTGGATCAACATCCTTGCTGATAGAAAGCTCAGAATTCCATAGTGTATCTTCAATAAACAAACCATGCAAGGGAATGCAGATGCTGCAAACTTTGTGGATAACTGTCATTCCAAATCTGTGTAGGGTTAAGTGGAGTTCTGCTGGCTCATATTCTGTGTGGTCCTGTTTTTGACACCTACTGTACGCACACAAACACACACTTCAAGGCACATGCAGTGTACAGACACCAATCTGTGGTTATAAATACACACGGCACTCTTGGGCTTTTGGGAACCATATCTACAACGGCCCCATGTTTGCGTGATTAGCTCTTGATGAGGCAGTACTAACGCCATCTGTAAATGTTTTAGCTTACGCGCACGCACACACTCGCTCTCCTTTCAGCCCGATTAGGTCTGAAATAAGCACGATAGAGGTGCTTAAAACAAATGTCAGGGAGGTTTGTGTGCTTATGGCCCTGCTAGCCTGGTATAATAATTACCGTTGATGCTAAATGACCAACAGATGAGTCATTAGCACGTGTGTTATTCTGTCTTACATGTTTTCTTATGTGTACGATTTTGAATTTGTGTCTGGGTGTGTTGAATGTGGGTGGGAGGTTTTGGTAAATGTCATATAGTCATGGTTTTGGTACCAGGAAACTAGTGGAACTAGTCGTTGTTGACAGAGCATCATCTATCAAGTGGTCATATTGAAGGCAGCCGGAGGTCTTGTTGTTTTTTTTTTGCTCATTGTGGTTGATGCTAAGCCTTTTTTTTTTTTTTTTTTTGATAGGCTGTTTTAACATTGAAAAATACTGACAGAATAAATATAAAACTTTGTTCACACTGACAGTACACATGTTATTTTTAGGCAAATCTAACTGAAAACAAATTAGCATTTGTAGTCTGAATAGTAAATAAGCATTTTGGTCTGTTTGTTAATACGCAGATTTGGACTTATATTTCACGCAAATATGAAAATCCTGTCACCATTACTCAAAACAGGATTTATTTCAGCTCTGGAACACCAATGCAGATTTTTTATAAAATTTCTTTAATACAGATGTACAATATAAATATTTATCTCTTGATTAAGTTACCAGTTCCTTTTCCGGAAATACTTTTTTTCATTTATATATTAAAATAGGAAATTTAGCATCATCTTGTTGGCCAGCATCTCTCTGAACATTTTGCATTTTAAAACCAAATTGCAATATTGCATATTGTTTTAAATTGTGTATCATTCTATCAAATATTCTCCAAGATGGCATGGGGGGAGGCCCTGGTTTCCTTTTCCTTGTGAGAAATTCCCAAGGTGGAATGTCATTAATCTTGATGGCAAAAAGAAGACTAATAAAGGAGAACTTTGGAATTTGTAATGAAGATGTAATGGCTACAAATCCATCTTATGGCTTATTTGGGTCTTGGCAATTTAATGTGTCAAAGAGAATGAAATGTAATAGTCAATAAAGTAAGAGTAGAGGATTACATGATCATGTTTCAGCCTCTGTTCTCCGATCGTTTTTACACATGAGTGCATGCCCTGCACAACTGCCAGTTGAAGTTATGCTTATTGCACGTCTACTAGATCTAGAAAAGGGGGCTGCTGGAACATTGTGTGCATGTTTATTTGACTGGTTCTACTTTGCTGTCTTACTCTATCCTTACTCTCTTATACTACCATTAAAAAAGCTCCAGAGGATCATTACAGGCCCTTTACATATTAATGACTAATTACCATAGAGCTCAGTAATGAGAATAACATGTTGCTCCTAATGATCTGAAAGGTCTGGCAGTCATGAACACTGGCTCTTGCTTTAACACAGCACATAGAATACAATATATACTCATCAATATTTCATTGCACCTAAATTAGAACTAATTCTCCTCTCTCTGTGCAAGAAGGCTGCTCAATTTGAGTGGTTGCACAGATCTTTACAATTAGCCACTGAGGCGTGGAAATTACCTAAGGAGAAAGATTGGGCCCTGTTGTATTGTTTAATAAAGCCCCACATCAATATTTGCCAGAGCTGCACTATTAAGACTCTCAGCTAGTTTAATGTACGTTTGTAAGTATTTGTGTTTATTGCTTACAGGTGAGTCTGGCAATGGTCACTATTCCAGTGTTTGACTGCCATTATTCATGTATTCAAGTTGTTGCACATGCATCAGAACAGTATTTTATATATATATATATATATATATATATATATATATATATATATATATATATATATATATATATATATATATATATACAGTACAGACCAAAAGTTTGGACACACCTTCTCATTCAAAGAGTTTCCTTTATTTTCATGACTATGTAAATTGTCGAGTCACACTGAAGGCATCAAGGGCTATTTGACCAAGAAGGAGAGTGATGGGGTGCTGCGCCAGATGACCTGGCCTCCACAGTCACCGGACCTGAACCCAATCCAGATGGTTTAGGGGTGAGCTGGACCGCAGACAGAAGGCAAAAGGGACAACAAGTGCTAAGCATCTCTCGGAGAACTCCTTCAAGACTGTTGGAAGACCATTTCAGGTGACTACCTCTTGAGGCTCATCAAGAGAATGCCAAGAGTGTGCAAAGCAGTAATCAAAGCAAAAGGTGGCTACTTTGAAGAACCTAGAATATGACATATTTTCAGTTGTTTCACACTTTTTTGTTATGTATATCATTACACATGTGTTAATTCATAGTTTGATGCCTTCAGTGTGAATCTACAATTTTCGTAGTCATGAAAATAAAGAAAACTCTTTGAATGAGAAGGTGTGTCCATATATATATATATATATATATATATATATATATATATATATATATATATATATATAATCCAGCCCCATGCAAAGCATGCTGGAAATTCGAAAACCAGTTTCAGTTATTGCTTTGTTAACACCAGCAAAGATGGTTACATGTAATCTTAAATCAAGAATGTAAACTTTTATTTTACAAAACGGATGCAAAAAAATTGACAATATGTCCAAGAATTGTTTTGAATTGCCTACCTAGAGGTGAACACACCATTCTTTGTGTCCTTGGTCAAATTTGTTACTATCTCAAAGCACAATCTGTACTTTATTAAGGGACAGGAACTAATCCGTGACCCTCACACTCCTTACAGAAACAAACAGCACCTTTACAAATCTCAAACCAGCACTGACCAATTAAGTTTCAGTGCACAGAGGTCAGGGGTGAATTCAAAGAGTATGTCTGGCATTGTGGTTGTATAACCTTGTTTAATGGTAGCTACTAGACCTCCTGCATCAAATATCACTAAAAACACCATTAAAAAAATAGAACAGCTATAATCTGATCAAGTCATGTTGAAGGAAAGAAGAATATTGGGTACTTGTACCGCATTACAATTAAATTCATAGAACTGTGACCTACCAGCAAACTATTTAAAAAACCGGACACTATACTGTTCAAAAGTTTGGGGTCAATACAGTTTTTAATGTTTTAAAAGAAGTCTCTTATGTTCATCAGGGCAACATTTAATTGGTCCAAAAAATACAGTTAAAACAGTAATGTGAAATATTTTTACAATTTATTTTAATATATTTTAACATAGATTATTATTATTTTTTTCCTGTAATGGCAAAGCTAAATTTTATGCATCATAACTCTAGTCTTCAGTTCAGCATCACATGATCATTCAGAAATCATTTTAGTATCTATAAAAGCAGTTTGAAATGCAAGGGAGGATCACACCGCATATTGATTTGATTAAGGAAAATAAAATTAATTTACTGGCACTATTTCCAAAAATATCTAAACTTTTCCCCACAAATAATAGCTTAAACAAAAACTATAGGCAAATTTTATGACCTACAAATGTGACCGCTGCAAAACCTGCCACTGGGAATGTCTTTGTACACTGCCACAACACAAGCCCTATAATTGATTGCTGAGACTATAGTCGGGGACCCCGGAGGCCTCTGTGGCCCCACACAAGACCTCAGTACTGGATCACATTAAAGGGCCCAATGTTAATCTGGTCCCTCTGATTCTAAGAGATTGTTTGGCAGCCAAGAGAATATTGCAAGTTAGAAAAGTAATAGCACACATAAAATCACACCTGTCCAGCCATTATGTAATGACTGGAACATAGAGCTTAGACTAAACCTAAATAGATTTATCTGTATTTTATAGATACACACAAAAGACCAGGTTTTTAATCTAAATATAAACAGTATGTACATTTTATAAATCCCAGTGGATAACCTAAACATTACACGGATCGGTGTTCAACCCTCTGACAGTTTCTGCAACCTCCCAGTATCCTTGAAGTGTAATGAATACTGTTATTATTTAGACTTTGATTATCTATGCTCAGGTTTGGCGGAGGATAGATTTGTGAGGTCATATCTATCGGGAAGCAGAGCGATGGAGTGTCTCTCATATCACACCATGTTTGTTATTGGTCCATGACATGCTTGTTTTGAGATGGTAACCGTGCCCTGGGTCACAAGCTGTGCATCGACGACAAGGCATATCTCGTTACGGTGACCCCATGCCCCAGATAACCATCTTAAACCCATCCGCCGGCCCTAAAAGCATCCTGCACGCCAGAGTGTGGTGCATACACAGACACACATGCATCTGGAGCTCTTCTGCTCAATGGGTCGGAAATAACAGCCCAGGCCTGTCGTCATAGATAGCCTGTTAAAAGCCATCAAGAAGTCAGAAAAGTGCTCCAGAAGATTTGCTCTCCCAAAATCTGGACTAAGGTCCACGCTCCATCACCCTCAATCAAACGTTGTTTCATCTGCAGACGGGGATGTCCTCTTAGTGGCCGGGTGGGGTGTGCTTTCTGACTCCGTCTGTTCGTAAGATGGGGAGAGTGAACAGGAAATGACTTGCTCATGGTTGCGCTAACTTTTAAAAGGCCAGATTCCTGGGTGGGCATTCCTTTAGCAACTGACACAAAAACTAACAAAACAAAACTCGAATTGTAAATGTTTGCTAAAAAGTATTTTACAGAAAAGGGTAAAGACCTCCTGAATGAAACTGGACATGTAATCCAGAGATTTTTTTTTTTTAAGGTAGTTTATTTGAAAGTCTTTTATTCCAATCAAAGGCAGGTTTTTTTTTTTTTTTTTTTTTTCTCTTTTTTTTTTTCATTCATTATTCCAATCTTCTTCTTATCAATACTGAAAACAGTTGTGCTGCTTAAATTAATTTTTATTATTATTATTATTATTGTTATTATTATTATTTTTTTTGAAAAACATGAATTTTCTTTTCTTTTCAGGATTCTTTAAAAAAAAGAGTTCAGTTTAAAAGAACAGCTTTTATTATATATATATATATATATATATATATATATATATATATATATATATATATATATATATATATATAATACAAAAGTGTTACCACCACTTTTGAACAATTCAGTACTACCTTGAATAAAAAGTATTGATTTCTTTCTAATAAAAATCTATAGATAGAATGATAGGTAAATACATAGAACGATAAATAGAATGATAGATAGATAAAACAATAGACAGAACAATAGATAGATCAGACAGAATGATAGACCGGTAGACCGGTAGACCGATAGATAGATAGATAGATAGATAGATAGATAGATAGATAGATAGATAGACAGACAGACAGACAGACAGACAGACAGACAGATAGATAGAATGAAAACAAAATACAATAATAAACCTGAGGTAGTAATGATAAAATTTTATTGTGAATATATTGTATTTGCACAAGAATTACACATTTGTAAACTTTACAAACTTTTTTGTTTTATTTTCTTGAACAACATTGTTGTACAAATGTATACAAAATCATTTCAGGCGTGTCAAGTTCCACAAATATATATATATACCTAATCAAGTGAGGTGGATGGGGCTTTGGGGCACAAACCACACCTCTTCCCCCTCCCCACCAATGAACACACACAAATCAAAAAGTGACTTCGATAGACATTCAGAAAAATAAGCATAACCTCAAGAAAACTTTCCGGCACACCAAGCACCAACACCAGTAAATACAGACACACGGCAGCCCTATGAGACAGCACAGCAGCTGAGAGCAGCATTCAGAAAACATAACAATAAATACACGCATCCAATTCCTCATTACATGAGTGGGGCACGTCTGTACATGTCTAAGCTTTAATGGCAAGGTTGAAATGTGAAAGAGCATCGCAGGAGCACCGTGCAAACCTGAACACATTTAAAGATGTCTGTCCCCTCTCATGTAAAGTGGAATGCTTTTTACAAAACAGATTTTATTGATTTGAACTTTTTGGATATATGATGGAGATTTTGGAGTGTCCTGTTTTCACTACATACACTTTTAAAAATAAAGGTTCTTTATTGGCATCTATTGTTTGATGAAGCTACATTAACATCCATGGAAACTTTCCACTACAAAAAAAAAAAAAAAAAAAAAAAAGGTTCTTTATACTGGAAAAAAGGTTCTTTAGATGATTAAAATATTATTCACACCAATAAAAATGGTTCTTTTAAAGGAATAGTTCATCCATAAATACAAATGTGATGAAAAGTTACTTAAAAGTTAGTGAATTTGTCTCTTCATATGAACCACCAATAGACCCTGTGCAGTAAATGGGTGCCATCAGAATAAGAGTTCAAAACATCACAATAACACACAAGTTATGACTTCTGAAGCAAAAAAACTGCATTTGTAATAAAAAAAAAAAAAATCCATCTATTCCTCAATTCATAACATTGCCTGCTCCAGTGAAACTGTTTGTCTGAATAAGGAGAGAAATATGCACAGATTAAACGCTGTTTACAAGTGAAAACAATACAAAACAATTTAAAACAAATAGGGCTGCCCCCCATTAGTTGACTAACAGTTAGTCGATTGTTTGAAGTTAAAATGCCTTAAAGATGGATTTATTTCTTACAAACACACAGCTTTTCACTTCACAAGACATTAATTAATGGACTGGAGTGGTTGTGGATAATTGTGATGCTTTTATCAGCTGTTTGGACTCTCATTCGGACGGCACCCATTCACTGCAGAGGATCCACTGGATCCAAACTCCTCTACATCTCGAATAGTCTGAAAAATGCAAATTTTCATGTTTGGGTGAAATATTCCTATGAGAAATTTTCAGTTTGGTTTTTATCCTATGGGTTTATTCTACTTTTTTTAAATCATAATTTTTTTAAAACATGGCATTATATATATATATATATATATATATATATATATATATATATATATATATATATATATATATATATATATATATATATATATATATATATATATATATATATATATATATATATAGTGTGTGTGTGATATTAAAAGCAAAAATATAAATCTCTTGTACACCATTATGATTCAGAACATATGAAAACACTTTGTTTAGAAACGGGCCAATAAAATCCCCAGCTGAATGCTACTTATAGGTAATTCACTATTCTTGACTAACCGTGTAGGCACTGCCAGATTTCAAGTTTTTAGTTTTAGCATAATCATTTCATTAACCTGTTTCATGTTTTGCGGACGTTCTTTGTCGGACAAGGCATGGGATCAATTTGCATTCGAACGGTGAAGTGGCCTCTGCGGGGTTTCTATACATTTCGCTGGCATTTTAAACCTGGTATAGTTTGTAAAGAGGGGAGTTAGTTCAGCTCTCTTGAATCAAATCGCATCTCACGTTGTCGTTTAGTGAGGTATTTAAATGTTACATCCTATGTCCTCCACCCCAGGCCTGAGATGAGAAATCCAGACCCCGAAAGTCTCTGAGGAGTCCAAAAACGTCTGTAATGATTCATAAATGCCCTGCATATTTAGGTCTGTAACTCAATGCTACATCAGTGAAGACAGAAAGAAAAATGCATCTCATTCCGAAGGAAAAAGTCTGACGTGGACACACAGGTGCGAGCGATATTCACGGATATCCAGTAAACTAAACACACACTTATTATAAATCTACCTTGAGCGTTTCTTTACATTTCATTGTCATTTGGCAATAACTATGACTTTAAACCTTCCGCCTTTAAATTCAGTTGCATTTAATTTTATCACTGTAATTACGTCACTTTAACAGCCTCTTCATCAAAAAAGCTTTAAAAAAAATCTATAAAGCTCCATAGTGAGTAATAAAGCAATCATAATTTACTTTTTTTTTTTTTTGTATGAACAAAAAGCCGTAGAACTCAACACTGATTGTAAGTTTATATTTTAGAATAGACAAAGCTTTTAAGCCATCGAATGTTAAAACTTATTTGAAATGGAGAGAGAAGCATGTTACTTTATTTCTGGATACTTGGCTTTTGACTTGTAATGGATAAATATTTCATTTTTCAGAGCTCTAGGCATTGCCATTGGTTTTTGTTCTTCTTCCAGAACATTCAAAGGAACACAAAAATGTTCCCCCAATGGCAATAGCTTTGATTGATACCATCTAATCTCATGCACGGACCTTCTATCAAATAAATAAATAAAACAAACATACAAACATTCATCCATCATAAATGCACAATTCTCCAGGGTTGAGCATTTTTATAACCTGTCATGTGCTATGTTTTCACATAGCGGTTCAACATGTGGATGTAATAGCTGACACGCTTGTGATATCATGTCTGTAGTGCTGGAACAAAATCTGACAGATGAAGTATCTGGACGACATACAGTAAAACACGCAATCGTCTGATAGCAGGGGCCCTGTGGACAGGATGGGGAGAGTACAAAGCATATTCAGCATGCTCTGGACACTTAGACGCAAGCGTGTGACTTCTGACACAACAAAAAAAGCCTTTGCTATACTAATTGGAGACTGTTCAGACTTTAGAGTCGTCTGCATTTCACATCAGATGATGCACTCATATATAGTTTGATCGCATATGAAATTTTCCTTAGCAAATCATGACATTCAACATGGCACTTTTTTCTAACGTTTATATCAGATGCTTACAGTTACCTCAGATGATCTAGGTTCATAATCAGCAACAAAAGAACGCTAAGCCCAAAATACCTAGCAAAAATAATGATAACATTTGCATAAATTAAAATTCATACAGGGTGAATCGCACAAAAACTGCAAAGAAATGTCCAGATCATGTCACCTCAATTTTTTTTAATTCATAATAATAATAATAATAATAATAATAAAAAATCTGTATGAAGAACATTTATACTAAATCTAAGATTTTGTGACTTTGTTTTCTCCCAAAATGTTTTTTGTAATGTGAAATGCAAAATAATATTTTAAAATGTAAATTTCTGAAATCTAATACATAATGACATTTCTTCATGAAATTTCCCATACTGCACATACAAGATAAAAATAAAAATAATAATAATAAGATAAAACAAGAAAAACAGCCCTATGAAGGGCCTAAAGGGCTCGGGTGTGACATCACTGACCTACTACTGGTGCAAAGCTGATTTCGAGCTGAATTCATAATGAGAAATTCAGAAACCAGAGCTGAACAGTCTTTCCTGTCCCATTACACCCTGCTTCATATCCAGGCTGGTGCTGTGAGCCATCTCTGATTATATTAGCCTGTTTATGGCACTAAACATTTTACATGAACCATTCTGTGATCATAATGTGGTTCTGTGTTCCAAAGTCAAAAAGTAAGCATACAGTATATACGTCTCTCGTGTCTGGCTGTGTTGCTGTTTCAGGTTGGTCTGAGAGGGCAGTATTTGGCAGTGAGTTGAGTCCTCGGGTCAGTTTTACAGTAGAGTTTGTAACTGCATAAGTTGTATTGTTATGGGCTGACTAACAAACAATCGTAGGTCATATAGTCGATGTGTGGTTATGTTGTGGTCTGTATAATAAGCAATTCAGTCATTAGTTGTTTCTAGTCTGGAGATTTGCTCTGGTCAGGACAAATAGGTTCTGGTTCCAGTAAGCAGCCAGAGTAGAAGAAGCTGAAGACCCACCATCGGCCAGAGAGACGGACTCAAACTGCAGCCACCACCACAGTCGGTCGCGTCCTCCTGCGGTCAATACAGAGACGTTAGTGACTTCTACCTCAGATAGACACAAGTTTATAATATAGTTAGGTCATTTCAGTTTAGACAAAGCAGGAATCCAACTAATTTTTTAAACACCACATCTGGTTTGTTTATGGATCAAGATGGTCTGTCTGCTTTAACCAGTGTTGTATTGTTAACTAAAACTAAAATTGAAATAAGGCTGAAGTCAAATAAAACATGAATAATAATAATTTAAAAAACGCTCAACAATTCTAATAATTTTTTATTTTTATTTTTATTTTTTTACCTTGCTTAGGCAACTTACCCTATTAATTTAAGCCGAAGAACTAAAATTCTACAACTAAGACTGATACAAAAATAAATTAAAGCTAAATATAAATCTTAAAATAATAAAATCAAATAAAAAATTAAATAACAATAATAAGATGACGAAGAAGACTTAAGAAAAAAGCACAAAACAAAATCACTAAAATTACAAAAATAAAATGAAAGCTGAAATATAAAAATAAAAGGTAATTAATAAATACTACAACGATATACAATAATACTAACATAACATACTCGTGACCAGGTTGGACCAGAGTTATTATTATATAAATAATAATAATTAAAAAAAACATCTTTAACTGGATTAAGTTGGTTTTCCCAGCAGAAAGAAGATCCATAAAGGATGCAACTCAATCAATAGACAGTCTGATATACTTATATGTGAAATGAAAAATGAATATCGAAACATGTTTTGGCTGAACTGAGAAGGAATTAATCAAACCAATGGCACGCATGCATAAACTCTTGCTGTAGAAATAATGCATGACCAATAATGACTGATGGTCTATGTTCTGGTCTTCTGAAACACGACTTGCGTGCTAGAGTATGTGTGTCGGAGGGCTTGCCAATGAAAGTCCTGGGATGCCCCTGGTTTTAGAGGCAGAGGGGCGTATCATTAATGTTGCTGTCAAAAGGACGAAAACACATCTGGAGTTTCCTATGTTTATTACACTGAAAATCTCTCAGGGAACTAGCTGAAAATGCACTTCCTACTTTCACAGCAGGAGGAAAGAAGTGACGTCCTGCCTCTAGATCCATACTGAGGCACTGAGTAAACAATATAGGCAATTTTAACCTATGTCTACCCCCTTTTATGATACTATAACTAGATATTACTGTAAGTCCAGCAGGCTACAATTCATTCTTAGTTGGAGTTGTAAACAAGTTAAGGGAATAGTTTGAAATATAAATGGCAGCAAAACAATTAGATGAAACTGACCATCAAACACAAAGCAGAAACAGCAGCAAAATGAAGGACAGGTAATAGGTCAAAGAAGAAGAGCCACTGATTGGACACAAAGACTCATCCTAGCAGTGACAGGCATGATGAGCAACCAATGAGCATTCAACGTGCAAACAGAAAGGAGATTAATGTTAGGTTAAAAAAGAAAAACAAGAAGAAAAACAAGCATTGAATGATGGAGATGCATTCTGAGCATTGCCCATTTCGGTTATTACTTACATCCGCGTTGTTGTCAAAGCAGACGTCTGGTCCTTTCCTGTACCGAGGGTTCTGGGCCAGCACACATGGATCAGGACCAGTAGCTGAAAGAAATCGATAAGGACAATATCTAAGAAAAAATAAATAACACAAAAAAATAAAATAGAGAAGAGAGGGAAAAACTTGGATTCTTAAGGACTAATTCATTAAAAAAATAACCAATTTCTTGGATACTCAGACATAAATAAATAGTCCTTTCACTTTGTTTGTCAGTTCTTGGATGTCTTCCATGTGCTCTATGAATCCCATTTGAATTATTAAAGACTCTCATCTCATGAATTCCTCATTTTGTCGTTCCTGGGTGCTTGACTCCTCTTGTAGTGTGACATTGCCATTATAAAGCTTGGAAGAGTCAGGACTTTATATATATATATATATATATATATATATATATATATATATATATATATATATATATATAACTCTGATTGTTTTCGTCTGAACGAATAAAGTCAGATACACCCAAGATGGATTGAGAGTGAGTAAATCATGAGGTAATTTTGATTTTTGGGTGAACTATCCCTTTAAGAATTAAACCCATGACTCTGTTGTTTCTAGCACCATGTTCTACTGTTTGAACACTACAAGATGACACTGTAAGAAACAAGTGAATCGTTTAAAGGATACAGGGCTGTTCGGCTTGTCTCAGAGGTTTGGGATCGCAGGAGAGGCAGGAACTCTTTGCGTCAGAGATCAAAAATACCAAATTCGTGTTTGGAAGCTTCTCCGCCCGGTACATTCTTGAAAAAAAAAAAAAAAAAAAGACAGGAAAACAGCAAAGTCATTAAGACCAACACAGTTCTTACAGGAACAGCTTATATCATAAGACAGGTATCATGGTTTATGCAACTCTAAAGTAAGCAGACATGAGCTTCACAGCGAGACCACCCATGTATGACATTTTTTACGGAAGAAGCAGTAAACATAAGCAAGAATAAACGGGTGCCGACTCAAAACATTGTGTGTAAGTCAGCATAAGCTCTTTGTCAGGAATCAATTATACACATCTTACATATCCAGAACCATCCCAACATGTGTGGAAGTCTTTAGTAAGTGTAACAGGAGATGAGTATATTATATTGGAAATCTGCGTCAGTTGGCAGTTTGTTATGTACTGTCATCGCCGAACGAGTTTCAGCCGTGAGTTTTCTTTATAGCGTTCTCTTGTTCTCTTTTACAGCTCTCCTCCCTCTCTTTAAAACAGAGTGACATGGGTTTTTGCAGCAGCCGGTGTGCATGTAAACGTATGTATGGTGATGTGTGCGTAAAGTTCTTTGTTACACATCACCTGCTCTCTTGGTATGCACAGGCTGTTTACCGCTACCCAGCATGCTCGGCGGTGCATAACGAACCTCAGATCTTAGTGGCCATCAGGGTCAAACTCACACAAACACATATGCACATACGGAGGGCTTGATGATCACAAAGAAGCTCCTAAAGTTCAGTGGCTCACATCTGTCTGCCCTCTGAGGAATGCTTTATTCATGAGAGCAGGAGAGGTTATAAGAGCACAGAAGAGTGCTTCAGGTGGGTTTATGTGGTCGCCATGAAAAACATCCTGTGAGAAACTATAGTGATGTTCCAAAACCTACTGAGCTGCATACTTAGACTTCATTTTAAAAGGTTAGTTCACATAAAAATGAACATTACGTCATCATTTATTCAAACTCATGTCACTCCAAATGTTTATTACAAGACTGGACCTCACTGACTATTATTGTATGGACCGAAAAGACCTTGTTCAAAATATCTTCTTTCGAGCTCACAAAAGAATTATAGCAGTGCAAGCTCTTTTGTGACCCAGAAATAGCAGCTTTGTGACTGCAAAATAAAGGTTGTAATGAGTTGTTGGTGGATTTTTTATGTTTAACACATTTACAGAATTTGACATCATACTTGTTTCATTCTGTAACTTATCTTTTAACCAAATCTAGAATGAATAACACTATCAATCGTATATATATATATAT
>NW_020524189.1:215000-275000 GCF_003368295.1 Carassius auratus
TATATATATATATATATATATATATATATATATATATATATATATATATATATATATATATATATATATATATATATATATATATATATATATATATATATAGATAGATAGATAGATAGATAGATAGATAGATAGATATGAGGGCACAGCACCACCTACTAGTCAAATGATATATACTGTGTGTGTATATATATATATATATATATATATATATATAGATAGATAGATAGATAGATAGATAGATATATATATATATATATATATATATATATATATATATATACACACACAGTATATATCATTTGACTAGTAGGTGGTGCTGTGCCCTCAGGTCATGCTTGTTATAACCCATACCAAGTTTGGTCAGAATCCACGAAAGTGTTGCAGAGATATAGCCTCAAGTCTATTTTTGCACAAACTTTGTCAAATTTGTTAACACACTTTTCGAAAACGGCTTGGTAAATCATAAAGCTTTTGATAACTTTTGCCAGAATCCTCTGAAGATGATATGAGCCAATTCCATTGAAAATTGGATATACCATCTAGGACGAGTTTGAAAAAGTAGATTTTTCTTAAAATTCAAAATCGAAATTAAATTTTTGGTATGCGTTCAACTCGGTATGAGCCAAGGAATCAGAAAAAAATAATTTTGCTTTTAGACCTTACGGTTCTAGCAGAGACATGAATGTAAATTGGTCTGTTGGTGGAATTAGGTATAAGAGCTTGAATTAGAGCTTGAATTAGAGACTCCAAATTTGCTGTTGTTAATGAAGAGACTGTGCTCTATCTGTGGGGAAAAAAAAAATCATAACTTTCCTGCAAACAGCTCTATTAGATTCATAACAATGCGCTAAAGCGGTTGAAAAATACAGCACTTTACTACAAAATTTGAAATGGTCCATGCTCAAAATAGCTGACATAGGAAACCTATCTATCATTTGATTCAGTATGCCGATGATGATTGGCAGCATGTACAAGCTGACCTATGCTAGAAAATGCAAGCAAATAATAGCTGGTGCCGAGAAGCTACAAAAGAGTGTTTTGTTTTTAGAACCGAGGTGAGTAAATATGAATTGTGAATAAGTGCACCATTATAGCTTCTTTAACAACATCCTGCTGTTTTACACCACCAGGGCAAGTCTATGAACTCATGCACTCACTGTTATAGATTTATGCTAATAAAGACAGGAGAAAGAGAGCAAGAGCTGCACATGGCTCCCATAAGAAATGTCAAAAGAGTCACTCTGTACCAGAAACATCCTCTCTCTCTCCCCTTCTTTTGGTCTCAACCA
Organism: Carassius auratus; assembly: GCF_003368295.1. NCBI lineage: Eukaryota > Metazoa > Chordata > Actinopteri > Cypriniformes > Cyprinidae > Carassius > Carassius auratus. The sequence goes on from NW_020524189.1 coordinate 216,293, forward strand.
CAGACCCCTGCGGGGCTTGCCGACAGAGGAAAGATTGTAAAGAATTTAGCATCTCTCAAACATGCATGCACACATGGGGATGGAGAAGTGCACATATTTCACACAACTGTGAATGGAATTTACCTTTTAGGATACACACGTGTAATGCCTCCATCTGTAGCCACAAACCGGGCCAAAACTCCATCTCTAATAAAAAAAAAAAAAAAACACCTCAGTATGTTTAGCATGTAGTTTAGAATGTTCCCAAAGACCACAAATATAAACCAAGCAACATTGACACCTGTGAGTGTTTTGTTTAGGTATTCTAACAGTGTACTTGAAATTCAATCACTTCAAGATTCAGAGTAACCATTAACACATTCATCCTCCAAATAAAAATATAGATAAATAAATAAATAACATAGGCCTAATGTGACATTTGGGTCACCATTTGTTTAATTGGAAACAGTTTTGAAATGTGTCAAATGCATTGTGTATTGTTTTTGGACTCCCACATGTTCGGGTTCTTTAATCCTGGTTGTAATTGCTAGACTCTTAACAGTTTGCTTTTGACAATAAGACAGCAGTCTTATTCATGTCAGGACTTTAAATGGAGCTTTGTGTTCAGCAGCTTTATGAAGGCGTCTCTCTGGCCTGCAGAGATCTTTGTAATTGAAAACTCAAGACATTTCACACAGACGAAGATGATTGTTTTACATGGTTCCATGTGTGTGTTTTGCTGTAATCTTACACATTCTGATCCTTCCAGACTTTGACGAGGTCTGCCGTGAGACAGGCATCCAGCAGCAACCGGTTTACAAGAGTGAGATTACCTGAACAATACAGACAAAGATTTTATAATCGATAGTTTTGAATTATGTCATGGAAAACAGGATTGAGACAGAATTTTCTTTGGAGCAGAAAACCTTTACCAGCATTGCATAGACAAAGGACATTTTTCAAATAAATAAAAATATGGTCATTTAAATTTAAAAGCAACAACTTGATGACAAAAACCTTCCATACTTCTCAGGAGAAAAATAATGCCTATTAAGCAAAGGTCTTTGGGTGTGTGAGTGCTGTAGCGATAGCATCTCTTTACAGAAAACAGTGAGTCACGATGGGTAAGAACATTAGGATGACAGTGCTAGAGTCATTACAGATCAATTACAGTGTGATTAAACCGAGCGCTGTTAGGGGTCACCTTCTCAGACAGCAGGACCGCCACACACAGGCTGACATCATTTGAGTGGGAATCAACCTGACTCAGCCACTTAAAGAGAGTAATCTGAGCCCTCTTACCTCTGATATCACTACATCATGTATTGAAAAATACCCACAGTGGTTTGTTTTTGCAAAGGATAGTGCTATACAAGTGGCTGAAAAGTATTGGAAACTTTGAACTTTGAATCTTTTAATATCACTTTTAATAAAAATTACTCGGAAAACATTCTTTTTGCTTTTGGAAGCCTGACCAAATAAGGGGAAATAAATAAATAAATAATTAAAAGAATAAGCAAGTAAGCACAGCTTATATTTATCACACAAGAAAAGGAAGGTCAAGTTGAGGTTATTGCATTGTGGGCCATACTCGTATACTTTCAGATGAATACATGTGAATTGAGGTTTGCACTCACACAGAGAATGATTTGAAGTTTTCCTGTCAATGTACTCATTGAAGTCCACCAAAAATTGGGTGTTGTTGGATGAGACTTTAAGGTCCTTGCAGTATTCCCTAAAAAAATAATAATAATAATACAAAAACTAAATAAATAAATAAATAAAACACAATCTGTCTGATGACCACAGTGAGACCTGTGTATTCATTTCACCAAACATATTTGCTGCTGCTGTGTCTGTGGGATCCATTGTTAATAGGAGTGAAATGTGGGTCTGAAGGTGTGAATTTATAGGCCTTGAAAGACCAATGGGGTCTAGATACAGTGAGCCCATAAACCTGTCACTACTAAACCCTGTGGGAGGTCTGCCATTTCTGCTCCATGTGTGTGTGTGTGTGTGTTACCTGGGTGCAATAAAGGTGTACCCATATTCCTCAAATTTCTCCTGCTTCATGGTTTCAAAGGCTACAGAGAGAGAGAGAGAGAGAGAGAGAGAGATTTAAAGACATCTGTAGACAGAGCATACTGAACATTACTATAGAGAATTGTATAGATTGAAGTGGAATACAAGTAAATATGGCATAACAAAATGGTCATTTCATTTCATTGTATGTGTTCGTCTCGACTGTTTTAATTAAATGTTACTAGTCTTTCCCTGCTGTTAAAACACGCATTAGACTAGTTTAAACTAGTCTTCAGTTGATCTATCCAAACTGGTCTTAAGTTGATCTAGCTGGTATCCACAGCCCCAAACCCTCTAAAACCAGTCAATAGTCCGCATGGAAGACTAACAAAGACCATCAAACCATTTTAGGCTGGTTTAAAATTATTTTTTCAACAGATATATCACATATATCATCACTGGAGCTGCCATGTCTATTATTTTTTGTTATCTGTATCAGCTTTGACCATTGAAAACCCCATATTGGTCATTTAAACCAAACATTTATTAGAGAATAATAAATAAAATAAAATTCAGCATCAAGCAGGCTACATCAGTCAAGCTGGCATCATCTGACAGTCAGCTGTTCCTGACGTATACCAATCCAGGATTGGCACCTATCACATTATCCTATTTAAATTCCCATTCTTCAGCATCTCTTCCATCGCATCGCTGCTTGCAAATGAAACTATTGCAGCATGTTTCAGAACATCTAAGATTAGTGCTCTTTTAATCCATATTGCTGTGTATATTGTCTTGTCTGCCAGAGCTCTGTGTCCAAGCACATTAATAGAGAGGCGAAGGGAAGGAAAAGATGTGATTAAAAAGGTGTACAAGCAATAGGGATAACCGCACCCTGGAGAGGATTGTGAAACAAAACCCATTCAAAAATGTGGGGGAGATTCACAAAGAGTGGACTGCAGCTGGAGTCAGTGCTTCAAGAACCACTACACACAGACATATGCAAGACATGGGTTTCAGCTGTCGCTTTCCTTGCGTCAAGCCACTCTTGAACAACAGACAGCGTCAGAAGCATCTAAAGACAAAAAGGACTGGACTGCTGCTGAGTGGTCCAAAGTTATGTTGTCTGATGAAAGTAAATTTTGCATTTCATTTGGAAATCAGGGTCCCAGAGTCTGGAGGAAGAGAGGAGAGGCACACAATCCACGTTGCTTGAGGTCCAGTGTAAAGTTTCCACAGTCAGTGATGGTTTGCGGTACCATGTCATCTGCTGGTGTTGGTCCACTGTGTTTTCTGAGGTCCAAGGTCAACACAGCCATATACAAGGAAGTTTTGGATCACTTCATGCTTCCCGCTGCTAACCAACTTTATGGAGATGCAGATTTCATCTTCCAACATGACTTGGCACCTACACACAGTGTCAAAGCTACCAGTACCTGGTTTAAGGACCATGGTATCCCTGTTCTTAATTGGTCAGCAAACTCGCCTGACCTTAACCCCATAGAAAATCTTTGGGGTATTGTGAAGAGGAAGATGCGTTATGCCAGACCCAAGAATGCAGAAGAGCTGAAGGCCACTATCAGAGCAACCTGGGCTCTCATAACACCTGAGCAGTGCCACAGACTGATCAACTCCATGCCACACCGCATTGCTGCATTAATTCAGGCAAAAGGAGCCCCAACTAAGTATTGAGTGCTATACATAAGAACGCAATATCAATGACAGTCATTCGAAGTACTCCCGCAGGGTGTATTCTTACCCTGCTGGAATGCCACCCACAATTATGCAATTTACAGCATTAATGTATATAACAGGCACCTCATCCTGCTGAAAGAGGTCGTATGCTTCCCCTTTTACAATCACATATTTGCTTTAAGCATTTTATGCAAAATGCTCGTTGAATATCCTCAATTGCCTAACTTGGAGTGACGCTTCCCCCTTAATGTGGGGGACCGGGGGTTGTCTTGCTGCTCTCCCACTCTGTCCAAGCATGGCTGCATGGACAGACGTGTGGAGTGTTGCACAGAACATATCCATACCGCCAACACTGACTGTATCCAATATAATTGTAATAAAATACTTGACGAAAGTGGTCCTGATTGAAAAATGCATAAAACCAGCCCAAACTGGTCTTCATCTTATCTAGCTTGCATCCAGGCCTTGGGGGGGGGGGGGGGGGGTGTAACTAAAACCAGTCAACAGAACAGCACAGGAGACCATCAAACCACTTTAAGCTGGTTTAAGTATTGTATTGCTAGTAAGTCTAGTTATCGGTCAGAGAAGAGAAGGGTAGAGTACTTGCCCTTGTTCCCCGTGGATGAAAATCCAACCAATCAAAAGACAAAGAGAAAGACAGTCCATCACAGTACCAAAAGACATCAAACATTGTAAACGGGATACTCTGGTAAAAAGCATTTAATATAAAACATGCTCATGAGGCATGATGGCGGTTTCAAATTAAGCAAAATCCTGGACACACAACAAAGACATGAGTTTGAGATTACAGACATGAAGAAATGGATGCACACAGTTCTTTCCATTCAACACAGAGAGTTACGAGAGGAGCGAGCGGAGAGTTTGGCAGGCATGGTAAAATAATTCTGATGCTTGATGAAAACATCAAATGACATGATCGTTGAACAAATTGGCATATGTTATTCACGGTCAGCAAAAAAAGGGTCATCCAGTGTTTGGTGAAGTCACATCAGACTCTCTTTGTACATCAAAGGTGCACACGCAATCAGTCATTGATGTGAGCCAGTAGATCATCTCACAGGCCAAAACAGAACCAGACCATCTCAGCATTCAGGAGAAGCTGATTTGCCTAGAAACTTCCGAACTCCACTTTCACCAAGCCAAACAAAGAATTAACCCTAATCTTTAATGTTAGAACAATGAAAATTGACTGCAATCGTAATAAAATCAATATAAACAAAAGAGCTAGACAAAACAGCTCCAAACAGCTGGTCCTAATATATTCTTGAGAACTGATGGCTTGCTTTGCGAACACAACATTTTGTTCATGGCTGATGTTCGAGACAGTTACTTTAGACAATTGCTTAATCTAATATAAAGATTAATCACTAGAAGGTCAAAAGGAATAAATTAGTGCTAGATCCAAATTGCATACTTTCACTAGAGCCATGAGATGCCATGCATTACAAAATTTACTGGGTAAAGGTGTACATTTATTGGCTAATTTAAAACAGCTTTGAATGTAATTCATCGGAATGGATATTAGAGCCAGAAATAGTCATGTTTTATTTTTTAAGCATTCATAAAGTCTGGAGTTTATGTTCAAGCCTAATTAAACACACCAGAGCAAGCAAATCAAGATTTTTAGGATTACAAGAAGTTATTATAGGCAGGTGATGTTGATCAGGGTTGGTGCTAAACACTCCAGGGCCAGATTTGAAGAACCCTGTTGTACATTTTCAAGTGATGCACTTGAAGGTTATGCTTAGGATTTTCAAGTGTTAAACTTTGGTTGTATTACATTTCTTTTCTTTTCTTTTTTAACCATATTTCTAAGTAATCTGACTAAAGATCTCTACTTGGCATATGACAAAAAGGGCAAAACAATTTCACTGGCAGAAAGAGGGACCACAGCCATCTAGAGACCAGAATATCATATACCCTTCATGGTAGGTAAGCTCTTGACTTGGGGTACTACTATTTACTAATTAAATAGGGACCATGGTTCAATTAAATATAGAAGTTTTAAACCTGGAAAATGTATCACAGAATTAGTGCTGTTATTGTTAACTAAAAAAATATATACAGTATAGCTGATAAAAGACAGGGATGCTGGCTTGATATGGTCTGTGCATGTCAAACAGGGTAGTATTAGACCTTTGTTTGTGTGCAAATGGGTGTTTGAAGCTTCTGTCAAATGTCAGTGAATTAATGGCTTCACATCTGCTCCAAATTTACCATCAATATAATTAGCACCATGTCGAATTCTTTTCTTCTCAAACCAGTGCTCTCGGCACCTCTGATCTACAACAAAAACTTTCCACGGCAGCAAAAAGTCTTAGTCTTGTTTTCCAGTACAACCATCAAAACATTCTTAAATGAACATACGATTTCTTGAGAAGATATTGTCGTCTTTTTTATGTAGTGAGGTTTTGCTTTAAACAACAAAAAAATATTCAGAAAGATTATTTTAAAAAATTTGCAATTTTTGTAAAAAAAAATTAAACTCAGGTAATTTTGATAATTTTTTTCAGAAAGCAAGACAATATTTTGTCATGTTGGTTCAAGTAAATGTATCAATGTATGGCAAATGCAAACAAAAATCCTGAGTAAAACCCAGCTTACACCAATAACGATAACTATATTAGCCTCCACACAAACCAATGGCTGGTATATATTTAATATTAAACCATTTTAACTAGCCTATACTTTATATTAATTAAAAAATAATAAGAAGAATAAGAATTATTATTAGTAGTATAATTATATAGACAAAATATAATAAATGTAATTTTTGCAAAATTATCCTCTCTAGTGCAAATTTTGTTTCTCGCTAGTTTATGAATGAATTTTCTGAGGTTATGTGACAATGTTTTCAAGCTGCTGTCTTTCTGTGGCTGAAACAATCATCGAATGACTACATGATTACAACATGCCCTCGGATGTTCATTCATGTTTATTTTGTGCTAATTAGAATGCACTCCTGCTCCGCATGAACTGAAGCAATGCAGAAGCTCCACAACTGTATTTATCATTTAAAATTCTTAATAAAACTAATAGAATTTGAATGCTGAGACTTTGTTTCCTATTATTAAAATTAACCTGCTCTGTCTTTTCTGTCAGCACGTTGTCCGTGTCCTCTTTGCTCGCAGTGTTTTTCACTCGAATAAAAAATTAAAACGTGGCATGAAGTTATGCGTTCGTTAGTTAGCTGAAGCTGGAAGGTACACCGGATGAGATGGAGCATGATGCAACACACCAGATGCATTCAATATTGAGCTCAAGGCTAAAATAACAGCTACTTTCAGTATGATTAAATAAAGGAAAATTAAGTAGTAGCATATTAAAATTTGGGGTGGCACCCCTCCGGCTCCACCACTGACACCAAGAGATGATATAATGTTACGTCACCATTTTGGGAAGTATTACAATACATATGCACACTTTCCCCTAAGCGTAAAAAATGCCTTTTATGTCCAATATGTTCTTGGGTACTCTCCAAAATGGTGGAAAACGTTGAAGAATGGGAGAGTTGAGCCAACTAATGTCACATGGACTGTTTTACCCATGTAGAAAAACGTCAAATTTCAACCATGGTTGACAATAAAGATGTATTATATTGTATTGTATTGTATTGTATTGTATTGACCACATTTCTGGACCACATTTATTTAATCAAAAAATCGTAATTTTTGTTCCGAAGATGATTGAAGGTCTTACAGGGTTTTTCTTCTACATTTAAAATGATTTTCAAAACTACTGTATATCTTTCGTTATTGTTATAGTTATCAGCCTTGGTGTGAACGTGCCTTAAGAAAATCATTTTTTGCAGTGTTGAGTACCTGGTGACACACACATGTGAGGCTAATCATGTAGAAACATCCACAACTTGTAAGATCCAGGCAAGTCCAGGGTCTGCCAGGTCCAAGCACCCGGCTCCATCATCACAGTTTTCGGTTACAACCAGCCATAAGGACACGTCCCTCGAGAGAACTCCACATTCCACCTGTTCTTCTCATTATTTGCACTACATGGATCCCAAAAGCCACACTTCTCTGGTTCTGCCTTTCTGAAGTTTACATTCGGCTTTCGGCTTTGGTCATACAAGCCCTTTGGAGCTCCCAGAGTGCAGAGTCGGGCACCTAAGGTCTCCGGGAGCACTCTGAAGACCACTGCAAAACCTGACCCCTGCGCTGCTGCCTCTTTCCCCTTTCTCAATAACCATATGGACCTGCCTCTTTACGAGCCTGTAAACCTATGCCAGAATCCTTTAAATGGAGAGAGAGGGAATAAGAGGAGGAAGAGCGAGAAACAGATACCACATCTCACACATATCTGCATTAGCACTCGCCAGGATACAGAAATATCAGTTTTAGCACATTAACACACACCTGAACATGCTTGCACATAATAAATTAGATGCACTATTATAACTGGCATACAAAACATCAAATTACTGTGACCGCTTGTGCGGTGAGAGTTTGCACAAGTAGCTGATTGTTACTGCTTACAAGCCACAATATGACCTTCTGTGGCCCCTTCCAGTCTTCAAAACCTGCTTTACTCATTGTTTCACAAGCTAAAATTTCCTTTGTTGGCTTTCTTACTCATAATGACTCAAGTTAAAGATATGTGATCTTACAAAGCACTGTTATGCTAAAATAATTATGCTGATGAACAGTGAGAAAGGGGAAATAGCTTCTGGCTCGGAGCTCTGCATTCTAATGTGATCCTTCGACACACATAGCCTCAGTGCAATGTTGCAAGGATAAAAATAATAATTCATTTCATACTCCTTCACACTACAGGTCTATAAAACAAATGGCTTGTTGTGGAGAGGTGTGCTATTAATTTTCAAAGCTATTAAGTTTTTTTTTTTTTTTTTCATAAACATCATTAAAAGAGTGACCTGTCTCATATCTAGGGACAATAATATAATTGAGACTTGTTGGTAGCGTCCAACCAACCAAATACATAAACTAACTGTATATACAGAAAAGCACTGCAAATCCTCACAACACAAATACATAACCAAACCAAATATTTGATTGTGTTGTGAGAATTAGCAGTGCATGTGTTTTCAAATTGAAGTTCAATTTCAAGTTGTCGTTTTATTTTTTATTTATTTTTTTCTATTGGCATGTGTTTTTTTAATTTGCAGCGACTGGTGTTACACAGACCATGCATTAAAAATATATAGGCTACTAAATTAAACCACCAAGTTAAGCATAGAAAATAAATACTAATAAATATAAGATAAATATATGTAAATAATTTCAATAAAAATGGCTAAAATCAGGAGAATAGACAACAAAGAACTGTAAAAGACACTCAGATTTGCCCTATTGTGCTGTGCCATTCAAAGATATAGCGATAGAAAGGATGAATCATAGAAAGATTTCTAAAAAAGTGTTTTGCACACGTGCATTTATTTAGAATAAATGTGCACGTGTGCAGGTTTGTCTGGTAATGTACAGTATTGTCGTTGGTTTAAGAAACAGTTCAACCACAAAAAAAAAAAACAAAAAAAAAAAAAACATTACAACATTTTTAATAAAAAACATGTTTTGATTACTGAAAGAATCAATTCACCTCACTGATTTGAATGCCTAGGAGTCATTTAGACTACATATAATCATATAGTGATATTTTAGGTACTATAAACATTAGTTATATGAAAAGGAGGAACAGTATATAACAGTATATAAGTTTGAGAACGAGAAGATAACGGCAATTTTCATGCAATATTCCTTTAAGGAATGTTCTGGCTTATGTACAAGTTAAGCTCTATTGACACCATCTGTCAATTACCACGGAAATAGAAGTCTATGGGGCAATGAGATATGATTCTAAATCATTTTCAACTCAGTCTGCTAAACTGACAGCAAGCCACATGCCATCGATAGAGCTCAACCTGGAATATTCCTCCAAATGAGCTGAGCGCCTGTGTATGTGTGCAGATCTGGACCTCTGCAGCACATGTCCAGAGGGGAGGGAACGTTCACAGTCTCTCTTCCCAGCCGGGGCCCCTGTGTGCTAGGGAGAGTCAGATCAAACGCCTGGCTACACTGCTCAGGATGGGTGGAGACCAGCTGGACCTCAGTTTAATACAGAGAGCAGCCCGGACAATCGAGGTCAAACACACAAACAGGCAGACCTCTCTCATGAGCCGACGAAAAATATTTGCAAGCAGTCTCAATTATTTCATAAAACAATAGCTTTGCATGCCGAAGGCTCTATCTGATCTTTAAAAAATGATAGTGTGTTTGCTTAACATGGGGAGCTGGTTTGAGTGTCCTGGGCGAGCAGGCGGTACTCACACATTGATAGTTTTATAGTGTCCCCCAGGTTTGCCTCGATGTAATTCAGACTGTATTCAGGCAAAACCAAGGCCAGGCTGCAGAAAACCCACACACAAAGGAAAAAGACAACGCGTTTTATACACACAGATATTTAAGAGAGTTCCGAAACAGTTTGAATAGGTAAAGCAAACAAACCTGTAGTCTGTCCCGTTAACCGGCGCCCAGGTGTACGTCCTGATTCCTCGATCAATGTATCTCTGATATGGTGAATAAAATGTAGAAGTGAAGCAAACATAGGCAAAATATGATGCAGAAGAAAAACTATAGAAGATCTACACACCTCATCCTGAGATTTAACAAGCGTGTCTATTGTTTTCTCCCCAGGGTCTCTGTCAATCATCAGAGTCCGTATCTGTGAGAGCGAGAGAGATCAGAATAATCAGTGTAAACTATAGTAATGACTGCAACACCATGGTACTTTGACTTTTACACTCGTATTACAGTGGCTACGTTTACATGCAAACTTCTGAATTAATTATGATTGATGAATCAGACTGTAGTGTTTGCATGAACGCTAAATAAAGTGATCGGGCTGATGTGCGGGTTTATATGTCACAAGCTACAAATCGGAATATTTTTTTTGTGCACACTGCTCAAATATTGAAAGTGAAAACAGAAAGTGACATAGATAATTTAGAGTTTCTCTCTGTTTGCACATAATAACCACTCTACTACACGGTTTCTTTATTTGTTTTAATATTTCCCACCTTTATGGATAAATATGCATATAACCCACCTTGCTGTGCTGCTCATATTTATCACGTAAAAAAAGCCCCTCCCCGCGCCCGAAACGGATTGCCTTTCTATGAGTCTCAAAAACAAGGCTGTCCTGCTCACTTCACAGTTGCCGAGTGAAAGACGAGATTTATAAAGAGAGGAAACGCATTTATACAACACTTTATTCAGGAAGAGCCGCTTGTTCCGTGCGTCATACGTCATTAAGTTATTTCTGCGTCATTGCACATGCACAGTCCTTTCAGTTTTGTGGTTCAATCCGATTGAATGTTTGCATGCACGCTCAATCGTACTAAAAGAGGAATAAACCACCCCTTCAGTCTGATCGAAATTTCATTCGGATCGAGCTCAATCGGATCGACTAAGGCGTTTATATGAACATTTTTCAGACCGATTGAGGCGTTCAATCCGATTACAGACGCATTATTTGGGTGCATTTAAATGTAGCCACTAGTGTTGGGTAAGTTACTCTAAAAAAGCAATTCATTTCATAGCTACTACTTATCTTAGTGTATCAGTGCAAATAGATTACTGTACTACTTACTCTCTATAAAAAATATTGCATTACTTTTTACAAATAACTTTCTAAATTCCACATCAACGTTGACCAGTAGAACAATACAAGGATAGACATGAAACTGCTCTTTTTAATTCTTTCAAATAAATTCTATAAAAATTATCCTTGAACTGACCAAAGCATTTAAAGGGAGAAAGTTACATTAAAAACATTCATTTTAACATTAGATACATTCTTATGTTAAACACTATTGTTTTAAATATAATTTTAGTAATGTATAACACCCAACACTGCTCCCAAAGTAATTGTTTAATCCACAAATGCATTTCATTTTGTGCAAAAATAAATAAATAAATAAAAAAGCCTCAGTGACTTGTTGTGGTCAGGCATTGTCAACTGCTATTATAAATCACTACTGTCTTGTCTAACTATGCATCCCTTTTTTTAACGCATGTTCTGTAGCCTAAATGTAAGCATTTGTAAGTATTGAAGCACCATACTGCAAATGTTTGCACGTGAAATCAAAACCTCTCAGGTGTTTCATCAATATAGCAATAAAACAATTAATACTGTTTTGTGTACGTTGTGCCATACCTGGACTTTAATATCATTTTCCAGCTCTGCATCCAGAAAATCCAGTGTAACAGGCTCCTGGAATTTGGGGTTCTAAAGAGAAACCGAATGACGTTAATATTTCTCTCTATAGTTTACGTTTAGCTTTGGGTTGAGTGTTAATGTACTCCGGGTCTAAAACACATCACAGTGAAAGTTTCTGTTGAGCTACAGAAATATACAGTGTTTATAAAGTTAATTTATGTTGGCATAAATCTGATTACGTTCTTCTACACAGAGAAGGAAAAAAATTATAATTCATCTCAGTTCTTTCATGAAAAAAAAGTATTTTATTTACATGTAATCTTCTTTGTGTCTCCTTTTCATAAACATTCACATTTTTAGAATAATATAGAATGCACAGAATGTGTTCTGTATTTAACTATGCTAAGTTTGAACATAAAATAACTTAACATTCAGATGTAACCAGAGTTAATCTAAACGTATTACATCATAAAATATAAAATTGAGACATTGCGTCTCAGTTCCTATTTCATTAAATTTCGCTGTCGAATTATGATTCATGTTTCTGAGCAAGAACCATGCAAATATTAAAATACAGATTGCTTAAAAAAACGTGCCTCGCTCCATTTTATGAGGTAATAATATTTCCAAGAAAGAATGTTTCCCTTTTTGAAAAGAATGATTTTGTTCATCTGTATGTATTACAAGTCACATTGCTTATGTACACATTAACAACACTGACACCTACACCAAATCTAATAATGTGAGAAACGTTATAAGGTGAAATGAGGCAACCTGACTCTTACATGCAAAATGCAGTTCAAGCATGAATGCGGTCAGAGGAGAGGATGAGGCGGACAGAATCCAAAACAGAGACAATGAATGACATGAGACAAAACAATCCCATTACAAAAAGAAAGAAATATGGACAGAAAGAAAGAACAAAGAAAGAAGAGGGACATATAAATGTGAAAGAAATCAAAGGGAAGCACTGAATATGAAAGCAGGAGCGTAATGAGAGACAGACGACACTGAGGAAGGATTTCAATGTGTCGGGGTCGCCCTCTGCTCCGCTACTGGCCCCCAGGGGACCCCCACATCGCCCAGATATGACTGACATGTGTCGGCTTCATGTGTCAATCTAGCAGAACGTGAGAGAGACTGACGAAAACTATGTCTGGCACTTCTTATATTAGCTGTGAAAATATGTCAACTATTTATTTTCTACCACACATACATAATGATTGCAAAAAGCAGATATCCTATCATATTATCTCTTGAATTGGATCTATGTTATACAAAACAATTATTAGATTAATACAAATTAATATTAGAAAGGAAATCTTTTTTTAGTCCAAGTACAAAAAGCAAAGACATTTTGCCAATCAGAATTAAAAAAAAAGCAGCAGAATTTGTGAAACATGTCAGGCAGTCAATTCCCCCATAATGCCAGTGTGGGACAGGCAATGTACCGTCTCAGCAAACATTTTTCGTTTCCCTTTTCTCCTTCTCATTTTTCACTTTTGTGTTTTCACTTGGACAGTAAATCATCTTTTTGTTGTTCGCATTACAAATGGAGGTCAAGTGAGAACACAGATCTGCTGTATGAAAAAATCATTACTGTATCCTTCAAGATTACAAGCACATGACATGAATACCGACTGCTTGAGATACACATTGGATGCGAGAGCTGAACGTGCTACGCTAGGCTGAACTCTGGTAGTATCTGGTAATGGTTGGAACACATAAAAACCATTATCTTTCTGATCCGCCAGACAGGAAATAACTCAATGAACTCTCACTCTGTAGACGCAAACAAACATCAGATGGCATGCTAGCACTCCTGATAACCGTTACACACACTTACTGAAGTCATATTTCTGCTGAAAACACCAGTATGACTGATCATAAGCATATGCTATGTTTTTGGATGCTGTGTTGTCGTGCTGGAATCCATACTAGACTGCTAAACAAGCTAAACTAGCTTAACTAGCAGGGTTGGAATGGTAAATTCTACCATTTAAAAGTTAAAAAGCAAGATAAAAAAAAAGAGAAAGAAACAAAATAAATACGAATTTATTCCGCAAGGATGCATCAAATTGCCAAAAATGTCAGTAAAGACTTTTTTTTCATTGCTGCAAAACATAATAGATAAGAAGTTCTTTTGAACTTTTTAGTGACCTATGAATCCGGAAAATGTTTTTTTTATTGTTTGGGAAGCTTGAATTTAAAATTTTTAAAAGACAGCTTTTATCTCACAATTTAAACTTTTCCCTCTCACAATTCAGGAGTTATGAGATTTAAAGTCAAAACTGTGAGAAAAAAGTCAGAAATGAGAAATAAAAAGTCCTTTTAAATATTATAATAAAAATATTATATAAATTATAATAAAAAAATTAAAAAAATACCTTTTTTATTCCGGGGCAAAAAAAAAAACTGTGAGATTAAAGCCTCATCATTTAAAAAGTCTGAAAATCCCAGAAAAAGAGTCAGAATTCTATCTCACAATTCCGACTTCTTCATGCATTTCTGAGTTATGAGTTGTACAGTCAAAATTGTGAGAAAAAAAGTCTTAATCAAGAGGTTCTTTCTTTCTTATGTTTTGTTCTGGGGCAGAAAAAAAATGCTGAGGTAACCTTGGAATTGCAAGAAAAGGAAGTCTGAATTGTGATTTTTTTGTGAGTGTATATATAGCAAATTAAGGCTGAAAGAAATTGATTGGATTTATTTATTCTTCCTCTTGCTGAGTACATATGTGTTGTGTATAAAGTGGCTATATGTAGCAAAGGGGTTCTAAAACTACAGTATGCTCAGTAATGATTTTTTTTGGCAATATATAAACTACAGTACAATGCCTCTAAGATTACGGTTAGGAAGGCATTCTAGATATCATACTACAATATTAGTGCAAAGTCACTCTATTTCTATGACAGAACGGACTGCATCTACCACAGTTTGCATGGTCTCACCTCAGGGAACGTAAGAGCAAGCTTTTTACTTAGCCTGCGGCGACGGCTCTGAATCCTGTTCTAATGAGAAATATGGAGAGGATTTCAGTGGAAACAGAAAGAGGGTTATTTATGGGCGCCAAATAGTGACTTGAGCTTTGAAAGAGACCACACTTGTTAACAATACTGTCATTGTAAAACACGATAATCCATCATAGATCAGACCGTTTGAAAGAAATAAAAGTGCATGCTATAAATCGATTGCCATCGTGTAGGCCTTCCTACTGTTTGAACACAATTATTTCTATCTCTGGCGAGCAGACAACATATGGCTGACATACTATGAGGGTTTGCTCAATTTCTACACTGTCAAAATCAAATTAGCCCTTCCTGCAGTGTTCAAAGTCTCCTTGAAAGACTCTCCAAAGTTCGTTCGGAGTAGATGCTTTCTCTTAACTTTAACCGACTAATTCAGTCATGTGTTTTGCACTGCTGGATACTGGTGGAGCACTTTGAACTGTTTCCAGTAGATCTGGCACCCCATGGTTTAGGGGCTTGTGTTTGCATATCAGCGCTGCTCGGGGTTAAGTATGGTATCCACGGTTCAGAGATTCAATCCATGCCTACGTGTCTCTCTCAATCAGCCTGCCAATCTGCGGCCGCACCAGATCGCATCTCAACATCTGTCCTTGAGAGATCAAGCCTTCAGATGTGATCAGAGCCGGCTCGCTAAACTAAAGTAAAACCGAGCGGATCACACAGCCTGTTCCGCACATGGAGTCCGCTGGGAGCAATAAGGCTGGTGTTTACTGTATGTTTGTCATGGCACATGCATTTCGCTTGTTTTTATGCCTTTAACGATTTAGATGAGCACATAAAAAAAAAAAAATTGTTGTTTCGGTGAAATCTTTTCAAAGGCTGTCCCATATGAAAGACAGGGAGTGGAAGAAATCTCCAAGTCTTTGTCGCTTCTTTTAATCCAAAAGCTGAAGGATGGAGCTTTGAGGCAAGATGGAAGAATGTCATAACATTCGTTCTTACTGACGCCAAGGATGGAAATGTGTTCTGTATGTTTGATTTGACTGTCTTGTGGACTGAAGTTGATATTCTCCATATATAAGACCTGGAGCTTTGTTATTTTAATGTAGATTTAACAGCAAACATCGTACTTCTCTGACCTAGCATTTAAGCAATAACACTGACATGTTTCAGCACTTGCCCCAACTCACATGTCAGGTGTCCTCTAGCACAAAAGCTGAAAGAGTAGGGAAATCAATCAAGAGTTTTTTTTTTTTTTTTTTTTTGCTGTTTCGGTGTGGGGCTGTATTTTTACCTACAATGTCAAAATGTTCAATCGAGCCAAATAAAATGAAAATAAATAAATACAATTCTGTCTGATGCATATACAAGAAAGAAATGAAACATAATGCTACATACACTACAGTTTAAAAGTTTGGGGTCTGTAGGGTTTTTAATAGTTTGAAATATTTAATTTATTTTATTTATTTAAAGTAGCCAATTTCCATTTTAATATATTTCCTTATCATTACCAATTTGAAATGAGCCTTGGCCCAGAGAAAACGCCTGTGCTTCTGGATCATGTTTAGATATGGCTTTTTTTTTTTTTTGAACTATAAAGTTTGAGCCGGCAACGGCAAATGGCACGGTGGATTGTGTTCACCGATAATGTTTTCTGGAAGTATTCCTGAGCTCATGTTGTGATTTCCATTACAGTAGTATTCCTGTATGTGATGCAGTGACATCTAAGGGCCCGAAGATCACAGGCATCCAGTATGGTTTTCCGGCCTTGACTCTTACGCACAGAGATTGTTCCAGATTCTCCTATTCTTTGGAAGATATTATGCACTGTAGATGATGATGATAATTTCAAACTCTTTGCAATTTTTATCTGAGAAACTCCTTTCTGATATTGCTCCCCTATTTTTCGCGGCAGCATTGGGGGAATTGGTGATCCTCTGCCCATCTTGACTTCTGCCACTCTGAGAGGCTCTTTGTATATCCAATCATGTTGCCAATTGACCTAATAAGTTGCAAATTGGTCTTCCAGCAGTTCCTCATATGTACATTTAACTTTTCCGGCCTCTTATTGCTACCTGTCCCAACTTTTTTGGAATGTGTAGCTCTCATGAAATCCAAAATGAGCCAATATTTGGCATGACATTTCAAAATGTCTCACTTTCAACATTTAATATGTTATCTATATTATATTGTGAATAAAATATACGTTTATGAGATTTGTAAATTATTCCATTCCTTTTTTACTCACAATTTGTACAGTGTCCCAACTTTTTTGGAATCGGGTTTGTAAAAAAACATCATATCCCTATGACTATATAAAAAAATAAACCCTCTATAACTATGAATTCAAACTTTTTGAAAAAGCAATGGAATTTGGTGCAAAATGTTACTTATTTGTGTATGACATGACTATTGCTATCATAAGTCACAATTTCAACAAAAAACTAAATTAGCAGCCTAGTTAACGTTACCTTGGTTACAAACATTAATTAGCATAATCACATAGCATAAATACATGACCTAAAACCAAATGTTTGTGATGAATGTTAGATCTCACACTGGCCCCAAATCATCCTTATTGTTGAGTCCTGCACATGTTGAACTCTTTGTGATTGCATTTTGAGCTTAAATCAGAGAATGTCTAAACTATTTTTAATCTACAACCAACCAGATATGACATATTTAATACATTTAACTTCTTTTACTTATGAGATTGTCATGGTGGGCTGGGGTTGTCTAAGACTGCGTGATGGACGGTGCTTTTACCATCCAGACCAAGGATAAACTATGACCCTGAAAACACACACACGATCACATTTCTCTTTCACATTCTTTGTTTAAACGATGAAATACAGACCGGCCTGTGTGTTTGATGGGATACCAGAATCAAAGGAACCTGCAAACAGACTGGTAAAAAGTTTAGGGGAGCTACATTGAGAAACATGTATGCAGGTTCGCTGCCAAAAGCACGTCATCTTACTTTGGGCGATTTTGCAAATGTATTTATGTGCAAAGCTCACACAGCAAAGAGGCTGTGTGCGCCGATCCAAAGGAAAAGCTATATGAGCGCCTGTTTACACACCGCAAATGCATGTTCGTACATTCTAAATCTACAGCTTTACATATGAGGTCAGATACACTTGTCAATAATGATATGAGCTGAATCACTCGCAGATGCTTGATCTTTCTGTTTATGTCACTGGAAAGATAAATGTAATGTGATATTATCGATAAAAAAAAAATCATGATTATTAGCATCCAAAATAAATGTTTTTGTTTACATAATATATATGTGTAATCTATTATGTATATATAAATACACACACATGCATTTACATATTTAAGAAAAATATGCTTTGTTTATATATAATTTATATGTATATATTTTATAACACATGTACGTGTATGTATTTATGTATACATAATAACACTGTGCACGCATACATGTATTATGTGATCAAAATTTTTTATTTTGGATGTGATTAAAAAATGCGCTTATAAAAATACATGAATGGATATGAAATATATGTAAAAAGGATGATATTGGGGATGGGTATTGAAATATGTCAAAATTCAGTGCACTGCAATCGGAAAATTTAAACTGCACCAAATGGCACACAAATCATAATTATGACATACAAAACTTGAATGATGACATAAGGTTAGTTTTCTAACATAAAAGTAATAACATCTGACATAGTCAAAATAGTCTGCTATAAGGAAATGAATTAATCTTATAATTAAGGCTTTATATCTCATAATTATGATTTACTATATAATAATTATTACTTAATACCATGTATGTCAAATAATTATTATATAATTATTTGATCACAATTTTGGTATTTTTTGTCTTATGTGGTGGAAATGGGCTTCCACAACAACCTTCTTCATTAATTAACCTGTGGGAGATTCAATGACTTGAAGTATAAATGACTTGACTTGAATGTATAAATTCTTGTGACTTGAATGACTTGAAGTATAAATGCAATACTGAGAGCAAATTAACTGTAACACATGAATGAACATAAATATACAGCACATATACACAGAGAGATACAAAGAGAGAGATACAAAGATTAAAGATGTTAAATAACACCAATGTCGTACAAGGAAAAACCTCTTCCTGTGTCATAAATGTGCTGTGATGTCATATTTGAGGTATTTGAGTGGAGAAAATGCTTCGGTACCTTTGGTTGCAAGTTTGGATGGAGCAGCACGTAACCGTTAGGATCGATTGCGAAATAATATCCATTAGGACCAATCTGAAATGCAACAAAATGGAAATAGGAGAACAGTGAGGACACCTCAAAACAGAAGACCACCATCAAACCCAAGTCCCTGCTTGGACCAAATGGGCCTGGTTCCTCAAAGATGCGGTGTTTAATCTCTCACTAGCGGGATAGTGTCTAATATCCCTGGAGAACACCATCCCGAGCTGTCAATCACCCCCCCAATACTTAGTGTTAATCAAATGTGTCGGTTCATCTGGAAACATTCCTCTAAGCTTAACAGAAAATCACAACCATTTACAAATCAAATGTAAGTACAAACAGATGTAATGTACAAGGGCTTACGTCCTCTTAAGAGCAATCTTACTGTAAGGAGGCAGACCGCAGAACAATAGCGCATTTATCTTATGCGTGCCGTGTTATTCTTATTACAGGGACTCAAAGAGTCCACAAAGAAAACATCTAACACATGAGCTTAGCTTTGTTCTCTTATAAATTGAATTATGTAGCGTTCAAGGAATAGTTCACCCTAAATGAAAACGTGTTGCCGTTTACGTGCCCTCACATCGTCCCAAAACCAGATTTGCTTTCTTCTAACGTTTTTTTTTTCTTCTTTTCTTTTTCAGTGCAATGAAAGTGAATAGGGCTGTCAAGCACCAAATCTAAGAAGAAAGTACCATCGAAACAGCGTAAAATTAGTACATTTGATTCAAGCGCTACATACTATGTCTTTTGGAGCCATACAATTCTTGCATGTCTTGTCTTTGACATCAAACTGGTGCGACACAACTGACACTTCATATTTTATTCTACACTACTGTTCAAAGGTTTGCGGTTGGTAAGATTTTTTTTTTATGTTTTTCAATGTCTCATGTGTTCACTAAGACTGCATTTATTTGATAAAAAAAAAAACAGTTAAAACTGTAAAATATTAATACAATTTAAAATGACTGTTTTATAATTTAATACATCTCAAAAAAGTAATTTATTCCTGTGATTTAAAGATGAATTTTCAGCATTATTACTGCAGTCTTCACATGATCCTTCAGAGATCATTCTAGTATGCTGATTTGGTGCTCAAGGAAAAATTTCTTACTATGAAAATTCTGAAAATGAAAAAGATTTTTAAATTATTTAATGACTAGAATATTCAGCAGAACAACATTTATTTAAAAAAAATATATATATTTGTTACGTTTGATCAACTTAATGTGTCCTTAAAATAAAATTAATAATTTCATTAAAATAAACTTTACAGAGCCCAAACTTTTGAACAAATATACATGAAGATTATATGTAAATGAAGACTGAAATTTACACTTTTTTTATTTCACCAGTTTCTGGATGATTATTTTATGGCGCTTTTTTTATTATTATTATTGGAGATTGTCTTCAAGGCCTCATTCACATTCATAGTATTAAAAAAGTGTGATCATTCATCATAACATTATCTTTGTTGTTTCACAGAAGAAAAATGGATTTGGACAATCTGGGTTTGAGTAAATAATGATGGAATATTCATTTTAGGTCAGCTATCCTTTTCACTTTCATTTATTCTGGAACATAAAAGCTCACTGTGTTTGTGTTTGTGGTACTCACTGTGAAGCGGGGCGTCAGTCTTTTAATATCATCGAGAGACACATCCACCCCCATCACTCCTAAAATCAACTGGTTCTGATGCTAAAAAAGAGATAAAAAAACACAAGGTTTCCACTCTGACATGAAATGGAGTGACATTTACAAATAACTATGATGCAAAACTATGCCTGGAAAGCATAAGACCTTGAGATTTCACAACAACACAAACTGTTGCAACGGTTTAAAAATAACCTCCATCCATACTGGAAATGGATGTTAACCTTGTTAAAGATGTTAAAAAAAGCCAGTGACGCAGTCAGTGAGTGGAAAATAACGGCAACTTTCAAAGGGTCAACCGGTTTACTAGACAAACAACGTACTGTATGGATCTTATGATCCCCAACTGGGAAAGTTTAGGATAAGATACTGTTACTTTTCCATATCTGTTACTTTCGTAGTGTTCCTGAGAAGGTCACTGTCCACATGGTTAATACATTCAAGAGATAATGAGGTTTGCGTCAGCAGCTTTATCCCCTTTAAACATGACAAAAATAGCAGTTTATTCCAAGAATTGGGCTATTATTAGAGCATTGTGCCTGTTAATGACACATCTGGTGTTCTGGTGTGTGTTCATTCAAAAGTTTTTTTTCTTCTTGCTTTTTGGGGCACAGTTTGAAACATTGATCTTGTTTGTGCGGTTAAGGACCTGTGTGCATTTAACCATTATGCGTTGTTGGAGACATTTTCGTCCACTAGCGTGTAAAGTTGAGTCTTATTTTGGCCATAACTTTCTCTGTGTTTGAGCTAATGGAATGATTTTTGAAATTTTTCAAAAACTCAACAGTACACTCTGGGCTGTTATACTCCATATAGCTTTATATACAAGCCAGAAACTAAGCCTTTTTTTGCACAGGCCTATCTAAAGGGTTAATGCTCCCACCTAGTGATCAACTGTAAAAATAACAAATTTTACCTCTTCCCAAAAGGGAAAACCACAAACAATCAAGAATAAATTAGTATATGGTGTCATGGCTTTGCAATCAAAAAATTAAGTTATAATGTAAGTCAATGGGGCAAAAACAGCCACCAACAACAAATTAGGGAGAAAAAAATTAAATCTAATGCTGCACAAAAACTAAAAATGCATCAAAGCCAATGTTGCTACTAATCTTTGACATGCCCAAGACTGTTATAAAAAGTTAAAAAAAAAAAAAAATCAAGCCAAAATTACGGCTTAGTGAATTTGTGGGGTAGTGGTAGTGAATTTGAACAATGCACAAGGGTTAAACCAATATATCGCACACTGTTTATTTTTTGATGCAACAACACACATTAACAAATCAGAAGTAATCTTTGCATTTTCTATATAGGCTGTGGTTGATGTAGAGAGAATGTAAACCTTTTACAATACATATATAGAATCAATTTGACAAATACTTTTTCAGGTTTTTTACAAAATTGACCATAAGACAAGCACTACTGACACAAACATTGATAAATCTGGGGTCAGTAATATTTAAATTTTTTTGTAAGAAATTAACTCTTATTCAGCAAAAATGAATCAAAATTAATACAAATAATTTATTATATGTGTGTATGTGTATGTGTGTGTGTGTGTGTGAAAAGAATGAAAATAATAAGTAATGTTTCTTGAGCACTAATTCAAGGATGATGTGAAACACAAGACTGGAGTAATGATGCTGAAAATTCAGCTTTGCAATCACAGTAATAAATTACATTTTAAAATATACCACAATAGAAAACTGATATTCCAGATTTTATATGTCTTGTTCGGTCACCCGTGTTACCCTAAAGAAGCTCAAATAGATTTGTTTCGATTTTTCTGTCAATACATGATGCCCATTTTTCATATGTGTCACTCCAAATTATTTATTGTCTTAATTATTTCACTTTCATCCAAAATTATGCAAAGTAATAAAAACAAAAAAAAAACTGAGTGAGTGCTTCCATACTTTTGAAATAAACTGGAAAATCAAGATCAACTATGGACCGACCTGGTTTCCAGATCCGCCCTCCCTGGATTTGGTCTTGTTGAACACAGGTAGCGTACCAGTGACGACTAGGCCCAACTCCTGAAGCCATGAAGACAACACAAAAGACAGTCAAACACAATGCACTCTTACAGTTTCTATGATGTTTATATAAAAAAAGGCTATACCAGAGCATCCAGGTACACGTTGGTCCACTGCACCTGTTTGGCATCTGCAAGGACCATCGGCCTGCCCATAACATCTAGATACTCCTAAGAAACAGTGAACACAAAGCAATTAACAGATGATCATCCTTGGACCATATGAAAACAAATCACATTTGAAATGCTTTGGCAATACACAGACCTGTGTGTTTATGCGTATGGCTCCAATGGATGGGATTTCGTAGAAATATCCTAGAAACAGATCATTTAGTTTATTTATTTTTAGCAATCCGGTGCTGAACCTGCTAAAAGGAGACTGTGAGATTTAAGAATGATTTTTGTGCTTCTGCCACTAGGGGGCAAACACAGACTGAGCAATACTTACCTTTATTAGCGCAGGCCATCCACTTTATTGGCCCGGTGTCATAGTTGTGTTGACCCACAGAGAATGTGAACACACGCACCTGCAATCAGACAGCTTAGTATATTAATTCAGAGCACAGTTTATTATTATTATGCCAAAAAGTTCACGCCTGGGTCATATTTAGCTGAAAAATAAATAAATAAATATTACTCCAATATTAGTGAAAAAAATGCAAAAAATTTACTATGGTGTGTTATAAAATGTGTGTAAATATATTGCATTGTAAAATTTTAAATTGCAAATTGCTTATTTATTTAGATCCAACAATTCATACAAAAACTGTTGTTTCATTATAAGAATAGTGTATTCTTTAAAAAACAATCAAGAAAAGTGCATCCTGGAAGGGGGAGTGGCACTTGAGGCTTCATGTTTAAAATCATTTTGACATCCAACAACATTTTCATGTGGGCTGGCAATAATTTGGGGTTTGCTGCATATATAATACATAAAGCATTTTTTTTTTTCTTTTATAGATGACACTTGTTTTAGGACCTACTATAGTTTATAATGTGTGTGTGTGTATATATACACACACACACACACACACACACAAACACACAACACACACACACACATAGAACTATTGTTATAGTTTAAAGTGCATTATTTCAACATGTTACATGTTAGTTAGAAATGTTTTATTACAAACCGTGTAAACTCCAGCTTCACACACACCTTTTTGTCAATGTTGTATCTGCTAAAGACCTCCTCTGCCCTCTCCTCGCCCCCATCAGTAAATAACATTATGATCTTGTTGCAGTTTGCTCTGGTGATGTTTGGCTGAAATAAGCACAATCATAGCAGTTACGCAGAACGACCAGCAGAGGTCAGCAGAACACAACAATACTACTACTCAAACTTCATCAGGGTTCATCAGAACCCTTCGAGTTAACAAATACTAAGCAGAGGTGATTCCAGGATTTCAGCCTTCGACTTGTGGCTTAGTACAATATATTTCTTGCCTTAAGTCAGCTTATGACTGAATCCATAAGTGACTGGGGGAAGAATTCTATTTAAACTGAACTTTTCAAACTGTACAGTATTTTAACATCAGGTAAAAAGAGGACCCAGAGTGAAATAAGCTTTTACATTATTATAGACATTCTTTTGAGCCAGCCTGAAAGGAAATCACACAAAGTGCAGACTGGGGGACTGAGAAGAAAGACTGAATATGTGTTCAGTTTTTTTTTTTCTATTTATAGATACATTTTTTCAAACAAAATCTCCCAAATACAGCAAATCCTCATACATTTGACAGCTGACTGAAGGCAAATTCGAAGCCTTTGGTATAGTTGGTGATGCCCTTGGCTGTGATGTTCTGCACTGCATCTTTTAAGATCTTCTTATTGCGAACGTTAGCTTGAACCAGGTGGTCGAAACACGCTGTGTTATTCACTTTTGTGTTAAACTGAAAAAGGAGAGAGAGAGAGAGAGAGAGAGAGAGGCATACAGTAAGTGAAAAATCATTGGTCTTCTCATTGTACATTCAAAGCAAAATAATCACAACAAAAGTTTGTGTGACTTAAAAGATCTGTATACTGTGGTCAGAATCTCGGCAGGTGTTTGAGAGTATGCGCATGCGTTGTGGTACAGTGGTGAAAATAATTTGAGCTGACAAGCTGGATACCCTTACAAGTTTCTAATTTTCTGTTCAGATAGGGCTCTCTGTGTTCTGTCACTTATTGCGACTGACCCCTGTGAACCTGCTGCTTCAAAGCATGAGAGATTGGGTACAAGAAAATACACTTGGGTGGAGGATGGAAATAGAGGGAAAAAAGAGGAAGAATGAATGCGGGAGGATAAAGAAGGGAAAACAGTACATGGTTTACTGCAGGCTCAAATAGTCCACAAATAAGGAAAAAAATCCTAAAAATAAAGTCACTTTTCATGGTTTCAACCTCATGATGTTAAAATCAATATTAAATGAACAGTTTTATTTCTTATCTATTGTAATGAGCAGGAAAATAATCAGATTTAAATAGCTATAGATGTATAGTAATAGATGTACCCTAATGTACCCTACGATTAATCAAATAAGTTAAATAAAATGTACAGGGTATTTAGGGATCAAAAGTAAAAAATAAAAAAATAAAAAAAGGAGAGAGAAATAATAAAACGAAAAGGTAATAATAAAATAGAATTATTGATTAACATTTCTGTAAGTTTACGGATATATTCAAGACCTCTGTGGATAGATTTATTTAGTTATAGTCAGCAAGTTTTTTAGTGTTTATTTTCTAATAAAGGAAATACAAATTGGTTGGTGAAAGTATTATATATATATATATATATATATATATATATATATATATAAAATTGGCAAATAAAACTAGAAGAGAGTTAGGAAACAATCACCATATTAAAGGGGAAAAAGAGACACTGCATGTGTTTAAAACTAGCTACTTTTCATTTTATGTTAATTTTTAGACAGTTAATAGTTAATTCAACTTATCAAACAGTTCTCACTACAAAAAAAAATAAATAAATGATCCTCTGATGCTTAATTGGACACCAATTTGTACCTTATCCAGTGACGGTGCCTCCTATAACCCCAACATTGTGAAAAGTCAGAATAATTAAAAAGTGCAAGTCAATTATGGCTAATGAGGAGGTATGTGCAAGCTCATGCAAAAATTTAAATGATCACTATATCTCCAGCTCTCCCTGAGGATGTGAAAAAGCACATGATGCACTTTCTGTGGCAAATGCATGCAGAATACACCTCCAAAAACCCCCATGTTTACCGTAGTGCAGTTTTCCATCTATTTTTAATGATCCAGTGCTTATTTGTCATTGATGTCAACTCAAAAGGCTTCCCGACTTTGATTTTCTGGCTGGACAGAGAGTGACGTCTGCTTCATTAGGACACATGCACCAGTCATTGATGTAACTGTGGGATCAGGTGTCTGTGCTCTGTTGAATGAGCCGGATGTCACAGTGTCTGCTGAATGAACCAAAGAGTCACGGTTCGATTAGTCGCTCTAGCGTTGACTGAATATTTAATTAACGCTCGGAATTATCGCCACAGAGGCCCGTGACTCACTGCTCTCAGCATACGGTGAGATATAAATAGAGGAATAGGACACACTGATGGTACACAGACCCCTACACACACCAGACGGTGCACACTCACGGTGTAGACGGCTTCGTTGATTATAACAACAACGCTCTAGTTCTGTCCTGTCACGGCTTTCCACAGAGGAACGTTTTATTGCTCATGGGTTGCTCGTTCACAGCTCAGGGGAATTAAAGGAGTTTTCAATTATGCTTTAAGTTAAGTATTAACATTTCCTCAGTTGCTTCTTTGAAAAGTCCTATGGAAAAATAAAAATAGAATTACGACCACAATATGGAGGAGAAGGGTCTTTTTTGGAACTGATTCATCATAGGCCTCATTGATCTGAGCTTATGCACCTCCATATTTGAGTGAAATAAGCATTATTTGTGGATGATTTTGAGAAAAAGTTTACTCAAAAAAATATAAGCATAAGCTTAGCCTTAGAACAATAAGTTTTAGATATTATTATATACATATAAATAAAATATTTTAAATATGGATTATGCTGAATAATGACATATTACATAGCTACTCACAAAATTAAATCAATATTTTATTTTCATTTATTAAGTAGCCATTTAATAAGCATAATATATTCACAAAATTTCCATGGTGAATTGCATTGTTTATTATATAACTTGAATCTAATCAAATTATTATCAGAGCAAATATTTATGCCTTTAATTAAGTTGCATAATCCAGAGTTTAAATATTTGTCATTAATATTTATATTATTATTATTATTATTATTATTTTCTAGAAAAGCCCACAATCAAGGCAGGTGATACATTCCAAACTCTCTTTCTTCTCGCGTATTAGAATAATTGAAAATTAAATGGTAAGTGAAAATAAAATATTGCTTTTATTCTGTATTTAAGCTAAATTAGTGTAGTATGCGAGAAGAAAGAGCATGGAGTGATACAAATTATTATACAAAAATAAACATAAAAATAAACAGGCAACCACTGTTCTTGATGAACCAGAATCAAGCAGTGTAGACCACAGTATAAATAACAGCTATTAAATGAACTGCCTTGATATGCTGGAAAATGCAAAAGCAGTTAGATACATGGTTAAAATCACTTTTGAAACCTTAGAAGAGACAACCAAAAATACAAATCTGAGAAGCACTCACTATTTAGTCTCACTGCTCTATAGAGGAAACAATTAAGATATTACAGAGATTCTGGAAGCATAAATTTGATGGTAGATATTAAGGTCACATTTGCATTTTTTTTTTCTTTTTAGAGAGGGAGTAAACCCTGTACAGATTGTGTGTGGGAGGTGGGGGGGATTCATAAACTGAGAATCTTATTCCATTCTTCATCTCCAACCAGAGAAAGGGACATGTTTCATACAATAAATCCACATATTAAAACCAGAATAACCACAAGGGACCAATTTTAAGCTGTAATCTATGTTCAACGTTCAAATTATTTGTCATGCTGCAGGTCAATTGCACTAGTCAATCATTTCCTATGAAAATCATTTCTGTACTGATGAGTCAATATAAATGATGAATCTGGTAATACCTTTGAACAATACAGTGGTGGTTGCCACAGCAGAGCCCTGATGAGTATCAATAACCTAAATATTTATTCAGACAATAACTGAAATTTGAGACACTTTAGCTGATCAGCAAAGAGAAAGAATGTTTTATCATAATATGGCATACAGTATTTCCTTTGTCTCGTCTTCTATAAATGTCACATTTGCATGGATATGCATCTATAATGATTACAGCTCTTATGTTAAGACAAGGCTGAATGTCGTGTTATCTATGAAAGAAGCAAACATGCATTTGTTTCACCTGCTTTGACTCAGCCTTAAAAATATTTAAATACAAATAAAACATATTTGAATTATAGATTCAATTAATTAGGGATTATGCAGCATGATTAACAGTGTAAATATTTGCTTTGATCATGGTTTGATTCAAATGGTTTGATTAAATATGCAATGCAATGTGTGAAATTTAGGCAATTTTAATCACATTTTATTATTTTGGTGCACCAAACTGAAAATAGATGAGAAATTCTATTTTGGATAGGAAAAAAAAACTATACACAATGTTCGAATATTTTTGTGAAATTAATATTAAATTGTATAATCAACACATTGTTCTCATGAATTGTTTTCATTTAGATGTGATGTATTTTACACTCAGATGCGTAACCCAAACCCATTTTTATGATCCTGTGTGTAACCGCCTGCATCACTGGCCCACTGTATGATCAAATGACCAAATCTCGTCATTTCCTTCAGATGGCTTTTCAAAAATATATGAAGATTTATGAAATCCTTGAGATGTTGTTATGAGAGCCTTGGTAACTGTGTATGTGGCATCATATTACAAACCCTTGTTAAAATGAGCAACATTTGTTTGTCGGAGACAGTCGAGAGCCCCCGTGCAGCACTCACACTCACACACACACACACACACACACACACACACACACACACACACACCACACACACACACAAACACCAGTAGCAGGCATATATTGTGTATACATATGTACTGTGCTGTATGCAGTAAGCAGCACACTAGTATGAAATTCCAAACGCAGCCTGTTTTACAATAAATGTTTATTCCAAGACTTGTTCTTCACTGTAACTTGACAGGAATGCATGATATATCTTGCAAAAGAAGGGCTTGGCTTTGTTTATCAAGCAAAACGTATACATATTCACGAGGGAAGCTTAATTAAAACCTTAATTAAATTATTCTATATTTTATTTGTATTGCATTGCTAAAGTCATAAAACTGTATATTGATCATAATAAAAACTAAACAGTTACCATATTTATTGCACTTGTTGTTTACACTGGTGGTGATCAGTATTCTATAAAATCACTACCATATAATAGATTTATAAATTCAACCAACACAATGCCTACAAAGCCCTTTTATTTAAAACCACAGATGCTTTAATACTACTGATCTGTAAAAACACACACTCCAGATTTGATCTTCGGGTATCCAACTGATGCATTCTCGCTCAAATACACACAAACTACTCACACACATAACCACTCTACACTCTCATTGGCATACGCTCCCTGAAGCGAATCCTGTTGACAGATCTCACAGAGCTAATCCTTTATCGGAACAGTGATTCCCCAATGCATGAAAACCTCACAATCCCCTGAGAAGTGAAAACAATAAATGAATCAAACTTTACTCACTGAAGATTAAGAAATGTGGGATGCCAAGCATGATTTTGGGGGTAATATAACCCTGAGTACAAAAACTGAACAAGATTTTTCGGTAACACTTTAGAATAAGGTTCCATTAGTTAATGTTAGTTAACTACTTTCGTTAACATGAACTAAGCAAGAACAATCCTTCTACAGCATTTATAAGTCTTAGTTCATGTTAATTTCAACATTTACTAATGCATTATTTAAATCAAAAGTTGTGCTTGTTAACATTAGTTAATGCACTGTGAATTACCATGAACTAACAATGAATAACTGTATTTTCATTAACTAACATTAACGAAGATGAATAAATACAGTAATAAATGTATTATTCATTGTTTGTTCATGTTAATTAATACATTAACTAACATTAACTAATGGAACCTTATTCTAAAGTGTTACCGATTTTTCTTTTTATGCTCTTTTCCATGTAGTTACAATAATAGGGACTAAAGCTTTCCAGCTTAAGGCCACCAAAGCAACATAAAAGCATCATAAATGTGGTCAATATGACTTGCCCACAATATTCCAAGTCCTCTGAATTCATGCAAAGTGTCAGCAATACACACATTTAAATTTATTATTCACAATATTTTTCTCAAGTGAGCTGTCAAGAGGAACAGACCATTGTGATTAATAAATAAATCTACGTATGTGAAAGAATCAGAATCATTTGTCTGACTCAAATGAATCATTCATCAGCAACAGTAGGCTTGATGTAACGTACTTACATAAAGTGCTTGAAAGCTTTATGTTTATTTTAATTGAAAAGGACATAGAGGCAAAAAGCAATTAAGGTTTGGAACATCATAGGTGTAAGTAAATAATGATACAATCTTCATTTTTGGCTGTAATAAAACGAATAATGAAATAATGCACTTGCATACTATGAGCTCCTTTGGCCAGAGGAAAAGTTGAGAACAAAGCTGGCAGCACCAAAGAAAAAGCTCAGCTAGCCAAGATGGATTGGAGGCTCCTTCCAAGACGAATGATATACAGCAATTTCCTCCCTCTTTCTCTGGCCTTCTCTTTCTCACTCAGGCTGATATCTTCCTCTCGCTTTGTCCAGCCATTTCCAATTCAGCACACAGAGCCAAGAAGCAGCCTTTTCGTTAAGCGCCTGTTTTCAAGTGCCAAGCTGTAGCCAGATCCATATTTCATTACAACTCCTCTGTCTCTATCTCTCTCTCTCTCTTTCTGTCTCACACACACATACTCTTGTTGCATCACACAGCAACCTGCAACCCACAAACACTAGATACTCCTCACTTAAAATTGAATTCCAAGTAACAGTGTCTTGTTCCATTTTTACTGTACAGCTGTAGCTAAATACACTTGTCACACTCTTCTCAGCAATTAATCCCATTCTGTTCACACACACTGTTTGTTATTTATACACACATTTTTCTTCTTAAAGCACTTTCGACAACCAAATTTAGTCCTCCAAACTTCAAGTAGTGAAAACAACTTTTATTAGATCCACAAAGTTGCTAATGCAGTGAAGCGACACTTTTTGGATACTAACAGATCAACTGAAATGCATATTTCTTGGAAGAACGAACTTCACATAGGTTTTGAATTACATGAGGATGAGCATCTGATAGTCTACCAAAAATTTGCTGAAAATGTACTTACCCTCAGACTATCCATGATGTAGATGAGTTTGTTTCTTCATCGGAAAAGGTTTGGAGAAAATTGGCATTACATCACTTGCCTTTGAATCTTCTGCAGTGAATGGGTGCCGTCAAAATTAGAGTACAAACAGCTGATAAAAACATCACAAAAATCCACAAGTAAAACACGTCTCAAATCTGTATTCTTGATTTGTGCATATTTCTCTCCTGATTCAGATGAGTCAATTTTTGACTGGGGGTTGCATTATTATGGACAGTAGACTAAATTTTGAACTGGAAGCAACAGTTTAAAAATAAAAACGTATTGACAGATTTATTTAATACAAACACATTTTCACTTCACAAGATGTTAATTAATGGACTGGAGTTTGTGAATTGGTTGTGGA
The DNA here is from genome assembly GCF_003368295.1 of Carassius auratus. NCBI lineage: Eukaryota > Metazoa > Chordata > Actinopteri > Cypriniformes > Cyprinidae > Carassius > Carassius auratus. The sequence goes on from NW_020524189.1 coordinate 247,837, forward strand.
TCATTGTGATGTTTTTATCAGCTGTTTAGACTCTCATTCTGACGGCACCCATTCACCGCAGAGGATCCATTGCTGAACAAGTAATGTAATGTTACATTTCTCCAAATCTGTTCTGATAAAGAAACAAACTCATCTACATCTTTATTCTATTTTTGAGCGAACTATTCCTTTAACAACTATAAAGAAAACAACATCTTTGCAACAGAACTCTTTGTTCAACGAGACTCCAAAATGTTGCTACCATTATCGCTATTTACATGTAGGCTACTCATTTAGCAGATGCTAATTGGACGCTATCCTAAGCAAAATACAAGTTAGGAATATTACAACAAAACCAACAAATTCTAGAAAAAAACGTACTGGTGCAAAACAATGTTCCAGAATTGCTTGGAAAAATATGGAAATGTGAAAACCAGATTGAGAAAATGCAATTTTACTAGTTACAATGTTACTTTGTAAACAGTGTGCACCCATGCCATATGATTTTACTTACATGGACAACATTGACATAATCATCATCAGAAAGTGTCTCCAGCATTTCACTGACAGAAGTTCGGATCAATTTAAGGGTCAGTCCAGACACACTTCCACTCCTGCAACACACCAGTACAAGCACAGCAGCAGTTAAAAATAAAGTTCACACAACAAAGAAAACTCACGAGGGTGAGTAAAATGACAACTATATGATGTTTATGTTTTTATTTTCTTATCATCGATGGATGGATAGAGCATGTAAGACTAAATGCAAATTGATGCAAAAAAGCACATACACATAATACTCACGCATCAACAAGAATCAGCATGTCCTTGGGCGAAGCGGCACCTTGAACATACCTGGATACAAAGAAAGAAATATTCTGGATCTCTTTCAAGGAGAATTTTAAACTGAGAGAACAAAGAATAAAAGGTTCAAGAATAAAAGGGAACAGACACAAATAATTCAGAGCGCACACACAGAAACACATATTAGTACCAAGGTCGCCGGCGCACATCATACAGGTCGATTTTACTGGGTGTTTTCCTGGCATCCATCCAAGGGGAAGCTGAATGGACAGAGACAGGATATGGAAATATGAGTGACCCCTGATCCCGAAATCCATTTGATTTGTCACATCTCTGTCATGAGCACATCAGCAAGCCTTGCTAGAAACCTGTTTGTGTGACCAGTGGGGGGTGGTTTGTGGTTCATATTGACTGCAGTGAGCCGACATGTGGGGGGAAATAGGGCTTTGGTGGCCCCAGTAGAATTTCAGCTTCGATTTTTCTCTTTAATGGAGAAAATAACCTGGTGCAAATGAGGGTGCTCACCTGTGACTATCACAGCTGAACATCTAACAAGATGTGTTTCCTCATAAATGGCATCCCACGTTGGTTCTGACATTTAGTGAGTGGATTGCAGCTGTAAATGCTGACAGGCGATTTGGCCGTAACAAAGTAATCGACCAGTGTTATGCCAGCTATAATTAATTGAAGTTTACAAGAATCAATATTTTATAGGCGCATATTTTTCTATAACGAGACAATCAATAGCTGGGAGCACACATCTTATTATATTACAGTCTTAAAGGAATACTTCACCCAAAATGTCGCTACAAGCCCATATGACTTTTTTCTTCCATGGAATATAAATGATGAATTTCTGAAGACTAAACCAGGCTTTCCTCTTAATATAATAAAAGTGAATGAGGACTAAGGTCTTTAAACACCATAATAATAATAATAATAATAAAAAAAATTTTTAAACCTTAAATAAATCATCAAAGTGGTCCATATTACTTGTGCACTATATTCAGAGTCTGATAAAGAGGAACTGATTAATATGCCAGTAATTTTAAAAAATTGTGATGATGCAAGTTCAAGTAGGGTTTTTTGTAACTGATATTTCACTGAAAATATTGCCTTTTGCTCTTCATGCTGCATTCAAAAGCATTCATGAGAAAAACATTTGTGAATGAATCATTCTTTTGAGTTAATCTGGTTCATACATCAATTGAAACAATGATTCGTTCAATTATTTAGTTTTATCCAGTTCAATTATTCAATGATCCAGCTTTAACTGTTTATAGCAAAGTGGAGACTATCAGTGAATAATTTTGATCTGTTCCTCGCACAAAGTGTTTGTATGGCTTCAGAAGTTATATGGACCTCTTTTATGATCCTTCTTTTCTGAAGATTGACAGCCGCTGTCTTTACTCACTTTCACTATATGAAAAAGAATAACCATATTCTTCCAAAATTTAGCTTTTGCATCCTGCAGAAGAAACAAAAGTCATATAGGTTTAGCAAAAACATAAGGGTGGCAGATTTATTGGAGAATTATTCCTTTACAAACAACACATATTCATTTCAGAAATGCAAACTCTTAGGGGACGGGGGTTCAATGGTGGCTGATACACTATTTATATGCAACGTTTTTTTTTTTGTAAAACCTTACCAATTACAAATCTGAAAGTAATGAAAATGAATTGAGCACCTAATTACTTTTCTCCTCTGTCATCATTAAATCTCAGAAGAATACAATAAGCTCTCTGCTGAGCTGCTGAGATATTTTATATTATAATTTGTTATGAAAATTTGGTGTAATCTGAGCTGGGACTGCATGCTATGTTTACCAATTAGAGACAGCGGAGTCTTGCAAAGGGATGGGGAGGATGTGTATCTGTGTGTGTGTGTGATTCTCATTGTAACATGCACTGAAATGTGTGAGTTCAGAATAAAACAGACACTATAAGCACTTACCTGGGTAATAGCGAGCTAATCCAGTAGCACTGCCGAACACTTGCCATAGTAGCGTTGGATCCTCTTCTCGGTTTTTCTTAAAGACATCCTCCAATGCTTCAGTCCAGTTCAGCTCATTTAACACAATGGTTGCTGGAAAACAGGCAATAACATACAATGTTTAGTATTTCATTGATCATTTGTTACGAGTTCAGTCTGGAATCTAGATGTAACAAAAGACTTTGCTTTTTTTTATTATTCCAATATGCAGATTAGTGGTCAACAAAGGTTTATTTATTTATTTTTTTATTTTTTTTTACTATGGTGAACTCTTATTCTTAGATGCACTATAGCACATTATAGCTTTTCTAGCTTATGTTTATCTGAACAAATAATTTGGTAAATTAATTTGTAACAGTGGTTCACTCTTAAAATAAAGGTGCTTCACAATGCCACAGAAGAACCTGTCTGAGTGGTTCCATAAAAAGCCTTTAACAGTGTCTCATTTCAGTTAAGTTTAACTTGAAATACTTAAAAACTAAAACTATATAACTATAAACTGTAAACATAAAATAAAAACTAATTCAAAACCCAACAATATCGCAATAATACAAAAATAATATGGTGAACACTACAGTAAAACAGTAATATTTTGAAATATTATTACAATAACTGTTTTCCATTTGAATATATTATAATTTAAAAGGTAATTTATTTCTGTTATAGTAAAGCTGAATATTGAGCAGCCATTACTCCAGTCTTCAGTGTCACTTACATAATCCTTCAGAACATGATCCTTACTAATTCCAACTTTTGACCAGTACAGTACGTACAAACAAACAAACAAATTATTTATTTATTTATCAAATTGAATGCGAAATGAATTCTTATAAATTATTAATTATTTATTTATTTTTACATCACCATTAACTAACGTCATAAAATATTTGAATACTTTAATCTATTTATAGAGGTCATGGTGCTTATATTGACTTGCACAGTCCAGAGAGAGGAAATTAACAGAGAAGGAGGAGAGACACAAAGAGAGGTGTAATTTACTCTCATCTCAAATGCTGTTAACCGAATAAATCTGTGCTTTGCAGGGGCTCTTCATCTCCACACCCGCAAACAAGCTGATTGACTGTACTACATCATCACTGAAGGAACCATGGAAACCTATAATCATCCTATCAAACCTTTGCTTCTGAAAAAGGCTGTGTGCTGATAGGCAGTCAGAACTGCCAGTAGAGATATGCTAATCAGGTGAGAAAACACCCTGCGTGTCAACAATTATTGAAATGAAGCATGAAAAATTCAGTGTTATAACAATCATAACTTCAGTTTCCTTGGTTAGCATGCAGCAGAGGCAGGAGGGCAGGGTTGAGAAAAAGAAAGAGGAAGCAAACGAGAGGCACATTTTCTTCAGCCTTTTGTCTAAAAAGACAAAAAGACTGATCAATGACTTGAGAGGAACTGCAGCCTGTGCAACAAATCATGTTATGTTTGAATAGCACATATTATAGAAATACCGACATAATCAGATTTACACTTTCTCTGAAGAAAAAATGTGAGCTGAACTTGCAAGTGCAAACTCAATGTGACAGCGAATGCTAGGGTGCCTGTCTATTTGTCCACCTGTCTCTCCATCTACCCATCTATATGCCCATCCACCCATCTATCAGTCAATTTACCATATCTGTGCATCTATTTATCCCTTTATTTATCCATTCATTCATTAATTTATATACCCAACTCTTATCTATCCATCTATCCATTCATCTGTCATCCACTACCCATTTATATGTTCATCCATCCATCCATGTTTACCTAGTTTAATTAAACCATCAAAATATGAGGAACGTTATATTTGGAAAAGGAAAAAATAAACTTGGTTAAAGTATTTAACTGACAAAATTATTTGGCAAAAAAGGCAAAGAACAGCTTATAATGAAATATGGGGTTTGTTTTACCAATGCAAAAAAATAATAAAAAAAGCTCATAAAAAAAATACAGTATACTTTGTCTACAATATAATCTTTTTTTTAATATTTGAATAAAGGGGCGAGGATAAAGTTTAAAGCTTTTTATACACAAAAATGTGCCCATTAGCCCTTTTTGATTGAGGGGTAAAACATGAACACAACAATAAAAAAAAAATAAAAAAATGAATTAATTAAAAAAGTGCACTTTGCTTTAACTGAATACAAACTGAAATCAGATTCACACCACTAATATGCTCTGGCCACAGTACATTATGCCTTTTGACAGCCTTGCACTATTTGACAGTCAATATTATTTCTTTCTAACATCAAATGTGAAAAAAAAAAAAAAAGTTTTTTTTTTTTAGTACAGTGTTGTGAAGTAACAAATCTCAACGCTTCAAAGTATTGATTATTTCATCAGGCTCTACTTATATTACATCAACCCTTTTGAATGTGAAGGAGGGTAAATTTGCCAGCACCCACTGTGAGTTGTCTGTCTCAATCATGGTTAAGTTGTTCTTGGTGTAAGCGGACTGTGGCATGGGAGCTCACCCACCCTCCTCTATAGGAAACCCTAAATGATGTACTACTTTATCCACGAAAATCCAATTTTCTCCCCGACGGGAGCAGCAGATCTGTGTGTGCTGGTGGTTCCAGGCTATTTGCGGTTTCTGAGTGTTTGATAGAGGTTGATGTGTGCAAACTTCTTTTAGAGTCGCTAGAGAAAGCCACTAGGTTCTCATTGCCTTACATAGAGTCAACAACCTCTGGAATTAATGGACATTTAGACACTTCAGTAATATTGGACATTCCTCACACACAACTGTGTTTCAGCACAGAGTATGAGAGGGCCTGTCGCCAACTCGATTCTATACACGTACTATGTTTCCTTCTGGCACAAGGTCGGGTCAGACCCAAGACCACAGCAATTATAGCTCTACCTTTCTCGCCTTCCATCTATGTCTCTTTCTGTCACTTGGTTATTTCCCTCTCGCCTACCATAACATATAAGTTTAAAGGAAAATCTTATACAAAAGATTTAATTCTGCCATCATTTCTTAAACTATTTACATATTGTCTCATCCATACAATTAACATGAATGGTAAAGAGACCTGGCAAGATCCAAAAAATTATGAAAAAGTATCTAAGCAACTTGCAAAAATAGTCTGTATGATGAGGCTGGCTGCAAAAGGGAGTCAATCCCATTGACTTCCCATGTTAAATTGTCCAACTTTACAGCAGAAAAACATGTTTACAGCCTGGTGCAAAAAAAATTATTTCGATCTAAACAGCAAATTTTGCCCTTCATGACAACTGTGAGGGGGGTGAATGTTTTTACAACTCATCCGTTTAAATTATATTAAGACTTAAAGTTGTGCATAATTAAGGGCGTGGTCACTTGAGTGACAGGTGGATTGCCGCTGCTGACACTGCCGTCACGCTAGGTGGGCGTGGCTTCAGCAAATAGCTCCCGCCTTTTTGCCCGTTTTTGATTGTCTGGGAGAGTGACGCGATGACGGGCTGCCAAGATGGCGACGGCACGCTCTGCACACTTTAGGCTTTAAAAACACACTTCAGGAGTCTACGGGTGACGTCACAGACACTACGTCCATGTTTTTATACAGTCTACCCTCAAAATCGACAAAACAAACATCTTTAGTATTTTGATTTATTTTTAATATACTGGTCTTTTGGAATCAACAGTATCCATGCACGTAATAAATGTACATAAAACAGCAGCTTTTCTAGGATTCATGCAATTTTAAGCAACCCATACTTTTCAGTTCGGAAAACACTTCTGTAAAAATTTGAAAGAATCACGTTTCAGAGTATAACAATATTCATTTCTGAGTGTGAGTGGGGGAATCCCTGGATCTTTATATGCCAATAACATTTGCTATAAATCACAAAATTAACAGACTTAATTAACCAACACATAACCAGATGATACAGCCCTAACCAAAATGCCTTAATGACTCACACATTGAATTAGAAATAGCAATATAGCATTAGGAAATGACTCACAGATAATTGCATAAAATGGTATACAATTACAAGACAAGTGTCAAGGAAACTCCCTTCTTAAATTACAGGGGTAGCCACCTCTGTCAGCATGTGCTGGAAATACTGAAGCATCACTTGATCTCTGAACTGATTCAGTATTCTTTATTTAAAAGTAAGGCTCATCCTCTATATAACATAATTCTTAATACATGGTACATCTGTCTGCCCTGGGGTCATTTCAAATACTCTGCTTACCAAAGGCCACAATGGTCAAAGTAATTACCTGAATGTATTTGTCTTCCATTTAGTGTGCATGTATGTGTATGACACGGTCAATAGGGAAGAGCCGTCTAACTCTATGGCTTGGCCAGCCTACTATCCCTGCTTAAAAACATTTTGTGAAATACAGTTTAAATAGATGCACATGCATACAGTAGGTTTTTTCCAAACAATCACACCTGCACTTATTCTGACAAAAGTTTCCCTAGAGAGTCTTTGCTGTCAAATAGATTCTCCTCCAAAGGCTCTTATAAAGACACACTTATACTCTGTTTTATAACTGACATCCAAAGCAATCAGCAGCAGAGCGTCTCATTAGATTCCCAGCAGTAGATAATATGTTACAGCGGAGCAGGCAGAGCGCTATGGAAGTGTGTCTGTGGGGGGGGTGGGGGAGTTACTTACAGCCGTCATATATGTCTGTGGGGATATGCACAGCTGTATGGTTGTAGGAGGTGAGGCGGTTTTTGAATGACGGGTCTTCCTTAAATTCAGGTCTGATCCGGTTTTTTCTTCCTTCTGTTTCATTGGCTTCAAGCTGGAAGAGAAACAACAACAATCAGCTCTGGTATTGTACATATCTCCAGTAAATCCAGTTATGAACTTTCTGTTCATCAAAAAATGTATCAAGGTTTCAACTAAATATAATTAGAATCACCAAATCAAAATATATATATGTGTGTGTGTGTGTGTGTGTGTGTGTGTTATATATATATATATATTACACAACATTTTCTATCAAATAAATGTAACTATCATGAGTGACTTCTTTCAAATTTTGAATGGTATATGTACAGAAAAATCTGTCCTTTCTGATGGATAAAAAAACAAACAAACAAACAAAAAAACAAACACTCCCTCCATGTGTTTTACACAGACTCATCCTAATTGGCAGCTGGGATGTATGGCACACAGCAAGTGTGTATCCGCCAGCTGAGTCTGCATTAGCTGAGAAGATATATTCTCATCATATCTTGACTGCCTGAAATAACTCACACATAAGCTCACTAATGCATGATCATAACCGGACAGAAGAGCTCATGTTATTCATGTTTGATGTAGTATCTGCACACACACACACACACAAAAAACAGACTGTCTGTGTGCTGTAGAGTCTTTAATTGTTTACTCACATTATCCTTGGCATTATAGTAAACTATATCATCTTCCTGCAGAGAAAAAGAAAAAATAATAATAATTAAAAAGAAAGGAACATTTTTCAGGTTTATAAAGGGATATAAAAGCACCATTAAGATATGTGTTCTCAGAGGTAAAAATTTTTTGTAGCTTAGGCACAACCTATTTTATATTATAGGGTTCAAACCTGAAACCTTTTGGTTACCAGCCCAGATCTTAAAACACGTACAGTATGCCTGTGATATGTCCTCATAAAACCTCCCCATCATGTTAATCATACAGTGGAAGTATCACTGTACTAAGCCAACTATGCATACAGCATGTGTTCCACAGATCTGAACTTTTATACATTTGCTTTGTAGCAAGTGGGAAATGTATTAAGGCGATCTAAAGAAAGCCTGGTCTTGCAGCAAGTGGTCATGATGACCAGCTGATGTTCAACTGCTCTGGGCCATCAGTGCTGTCGGGGTCAGGCATTTTTGAACATTCACAGCATATGGTGGGTCTGTGTGTGTGTGTGTATGTGTGTGTGTGTGTGCCTACAGTAAAAATAAATCCGTGGAAGAAATGCAGAATGTGTATTCAGTGAAATCAAATCTTCAGACATCACCAGGGAGTGAAATTAGATCCATTAAGCTGCAACACATTCCCCCACTTAAACACAACACACAGAGGAAAAACACTCTGGTCAATGGTACAATCAGATTATTTATTCATCACTTTATTCACTTGTTTGCATTTAATTGAAAGACTCTTGATTTCATTTAACCGATTTAATTTAACTAAACAAAGAGGTCTAACACACCAAAGCATTTAGCAGTGAAACCGAGTGGAGGTATTATCAATTTCAATAGCATCTCCTGCCAGAGGTCTTCATTTGGAATGATCTATATAAAAATCTGCATAACACTTCAGAATTTATTCTTGTGATCAAGTAAGCAATCTACTGTTCTGCCTAAAATAAAAATTAATGTGCAGGATGTAAACTGATACTTTTATTATTAATATTATTATTATTATTATTTTATGAATACAACTGTTAAAGTAATAGTTTGCCCGAATAATGCAAAATCTGTCATTGTAGAAAAAAAAAAAAAAAACATTTCTCAAAATATTTTATTTTATGCTCCATAGAAGGGGGTGTGGGGGGGGGGGGGGGGGGGCATACAGGTTTGGAACAATATAAGGGTAAGTGAATAATGACATTTATGAAATTTAGATTTTGAATTTTTGGGTGAAAAAAAAACATTCTAAAACAAATATGTCGGTGGACATTGATGCGAGAGGACAGCAGAGTGATGTTTTCTCTGGATGAAGCGTTATTATGGATTGTGGACTCATATTTTGGCCAGAAATTGTGATTTAAATAGCAACTTTTCACTTTTGTGTGTGAACTATCCCTTTAAGTCTGGATATGCAATCTCATTGGCTGAAAGGTCACACAGAACCATGCTGTTAGACCACCATAGTTGCATGATAAGTCACTTGTGAGTAGAGATGGTTGACTAGTCATCTAGCAGCCAGCTAGCTAGTCGATTAGGGGAGTTGGCCAGTTAGTGTTAATATTTTTGGCAGCAGTGTTTTAATGAGCATGTTGACAGTGTGCTGTTACACAGCTGCACTGTAAAATTCTCCACCGGAAAAGTCTTTAAATTCATGCCCTTTAAAGCACCACTAGATGCACTAATACAGACCTCTTTGGCCTTTGCATTGCCGCATTACAGCATTGAATCTCGTGATGTTTTTGAGCATTTCAATTTAAAAAAAGTCAAACTTTAAAAAGTTCTATCTCTTTTTGAAAGCAAAACTGGGTCTTATGTAAACAGTACCAAAGAAATGTGGGATGCATGGCAGATTTTGATTTCAATGTACTTTTATATTATAGTATTTGGATACTCATGGTGATACAGGAGTAATTCCAAATCTGTATTCATTCCAAATCTATATACTTTTTTTTTTCTATGCAACACATAATGTTGAAAAAATGTCTGTATTTTGTGTATAAATAGAAGTCAGTTGGTTTTTCAAAAATTCTTCTTTTGTTTTGGTTTGGAACAGTATGAGGGTGAGTAAATCATGACAGAATTTCCATTATCCCTTTAACATCTTTTCTTCTGATGCCACTTTATGTCCTTGTAAAAGGGCAATAAAAAACACCTGGATTGAATTGATTTGAAATGTTAAGTCAAAGAGAATAATTGAATATGCACCTTGCAAATGTTCAGTGTAGAAGTACTTACTTCAAATTCATCTTTCCATTGATGCTCCATTTGGAAATTCTCAGCTGCGGTTGCCAAAGTCTATAAAAAGAAAAAGAGGAAAAAAAATCATTTGAATTAGTTAAGCACTGCATCAACATTTTTGTGATGATGATCAAAACTCTGATAATAAGAAATTAAATGTTTACTGTAAAGCTGTATTATCTGGCCCTACTAGATATGTATAGTTCACTTTTTTTCCATCACAATATAAAAAATAAAAAGACTCAAACAATTTTTCTAGCAGCCTTGGTTCTTGCCCAAAAGGTGACACCAAACAGAAAATGTGGGCAAGAGGTTTGACAGGACGCTGGGTTCTGTTTAAGAAAAGGGCAGAACAGAGCAAAAGCAGAACGAACATTCAGGTCTTTGTTCTGTCACCCGGAGCTCTCAGCAGCTCAACCCCCGCAACACACTCAGTCTGAGAGTCTTCCCAGAAGGAAATGGTACTGTAACATGATGTGACATTTCAAGAACAAGGACGAGGATTCATGAGTTCTCAATCTTTGATACGTACAATATTTCCGAATATATGCTGGGATTTCTACAACTCGGACACAACAGAATTAATTCTGGTGCTTCTGTCAGTTACACACATGGTTAACCTAAATCATCAAATGCATAACTCAAGAGAAAAAATATCAGTCTCAATGCTGTGCAGAATATACAGAGTCTTTGAGAAGATCTAAATGACTAAATTCTTCATTATCAACACATTTTTCTAAGTTACAATGTAGTAATAATAGTAATATTAATCACTTACAATAGTGTTTAATATTACACTGCAGCCCCGCTAGCTACTAACTATTAACAGATTCATTCATTTTTTATTCAGTTATTTAAATTAGCAATTATCAATGTTGTATTTAGTGTAAACATATCTGAGTTCATTGCTTTTAGTAGTAAGTTTGACTGTATTTTAAACATTTTAAATAATGAGCAGCTTATAAGGTTCGTTTCACTAACTTTGACCCAGATTCAGCAGATTCAGCTAAATAAATTAAAACGGCCATATCCAACATGTCTTCATGTAATTTAGTTTAACATTGCCATTTTCACCACTTATACCACCCTTAGAAGTAACCAGGCCATGTCAGGGAAAAATAGATAAAGATGGCTTAAAAAATAAAATAAAATAAACAAATAAAACTATTATAAAATAAAATAAAATAAAATAATTTGTTTATTTTAAATGCATTGGTAAAATAAATATAATTATTAATTTATTTATAAACACAAAAATAAAAACTATTTACTATACATACAATTATTTTTCTTTCAAAATAATATATATATTATATTAGGGGTGTAATGATACGCGTATTCGATTTTGCAACGAGCCACCAGCGCGTGCTGAGTGAGCAAGCGCCTTAGGGGCCGCTCACATATCGTGCCTAAAAACGTGTGGAAAACGCTAGTCGCGCCGCTTTCTCTTCCTTTCCAAAGCGCTCGGGCAGAAGCGCTCATGAGGTGTCTGTCTTTACTAAGCAACAATGACGTGCTCTCTCCATGAGATGCGGAAATTTCAGCAAAGGATAAATGGATTTGCAGCTCTAAAAATCGCTTGCAGTAGCTCTGCTACTAAATTTATTTGGCTGAGCTTTTAACGTTTTTACAAGGACGAAGCTGATTGGTTAGTTCTTGTCACATGACCCGCGGTGCGCTTGCGGCATTCTGAAAAGTTTAGATGTTTTTACATTTTGCTGTATCTAAAACATACCGTACCGTACCGAACCGAACCGAACCGTGACATCAGTGTATCGTATCAAACCGAACCGTGAATTTTGTGAACCGTTACACCCCTATATTATATTAGGCTGGGTTTCTAAATACTGAACAAGTGTCAACATGTAAACACAGACAGTCATGTGCTAATACGCTCATTGTTGTGATATTCAAATTTGTTAACCAGATGTTTCTGCAACTTAGTTTCAATTAATGGTCTGGTTAGACAAGGGAGGAAGCTTCGGCTAGCGAACTTTAAAGAGCCTGTCTACATAATACATCAAACTCTTATTTCAAAAGAGCAAAGAAAATGATATGACAAGAAGATGGAATCATATGAGCCTTATTCGCTTTAAAGGTTTCCTGGTTTGGAGCTTAGCTAAAGCTGATGTTTAGTAATGTGAGCTTCCCAACCCAGCATTTGCCTTAAATAAACAGATCCATCAAACCTCAAAACCTGCCAACTAACACAGATACCTGAGATCAAGATATTCTCTCAATAAAGCCATCGCTGCTCTGAAATCCAACCCTTCCTCTACAACTTTGTGTAATTATGCAATGCCCCACTTTTGAACCCCGAAAAGTTGTGTAATTTTGTAAGACAGCAAATGTGAGTTTGTAAGGTGGGAGCTAACGACTGCATTTCAGAATCAACTCATTCCAGTCTGCAACACCTCTCACAGTTTTGTCAAAAAACTTACAACAATGACACCCACCATCGAGGGGGGAAAAAAAGCACATCAGCCTTTCTATCCAGACACTATGGATGCTGTTCTTATAAACAGATGGACACTCACACACATTATTAGACACTCTAGAGCTGGAAGTCTGGGCTGAGATCCAGCAGTCTCTGCACCTCCTCTGCACAGTCTGGGAGAAACTAAAAATACACTGTTTCACACTCCAGCACGTACACATTTAACACATGCACCCAGGACTTGTTATGCAGGATATGTAAGACTGCGTTCAGTTTAAACGTACTCTTAAAATACGGCAGCAAAATCAGAGAAATGCAAAACAGCAAGTCACTCGTCCTCGTACAATCGCACTACATTTATAACACACCGTCAGCGTGGCAACAAGTCGATTTATATCTATGCGTCATTGACAGCATGCTGCTGCCATAACAACCGTTTCCAGGAGAGACTCATTAGTGGCCTCTGGTCATTACAGGTCCTCAAGGAGAAAAGGTTCATGGGGTTCATAATGGAAACTAACACTGAAGTATTTCTGCTGCTCGTTATAGAGAATAATCAATTACGTACAATAGAGATAATGAAAGATGGAGGATGAGAGTTCCATTCATTCAGATGTTTCCTGGCAAAAAGTAAAGGTAGGCAAAGGTTGAGAGTTGAACTGATATGAACTGTAATTTCTGCAGCCACTCAGCAAGAAGACATCATCTTCAGATGACAACTAGGCAATGTAATGAGTAAAAACAACACTGAGACACCCATTACTGCAGGTAACATGCAAACGCTATCAATAAAAGAAGGGGAGAAAAAAGAAAAAGAAAAAGAACAGAAAAAAAGGAAAAGGATAAAAGAAGTTAAAAATAAATTATTTCTATCAAAACAAAAACTGTAATGGCCCCAATTGTTGCCGGGATATGTGCGTGCTTTCACACACAACCCTTGAAGATCCCTTAACGACACGTGACATCAGCGCGTGACGTGTAATGTACGAGTCGAAAACATTAGGCACGTTATACTTTCACTGAAGCAAGCAAACGATCTCTGCGTCAGCGCGGAAAGTGAGGAAATAACTGATCTCTGCTTCATTACAGTTTGCACATATTTTTTTGTCGCAAACGTTGATCTTACTTCAAAACAGCCGGTAAAAGTCGCGTCATCACTTCGACACGGAATTAGATCTGGCTTTTGTTCACACAGCGCTCGTCCCGGGTCGAACCCCGCAATGTTACTATGTCCCCGACCCGGGTTCAATGCGGAAGTCAATCCCGGGATGTGGTTGCTTTCACACAGAAGGCGACCCGGCAATGTTCCGGCAATATGACAGGTCCGACGTGCAGTGTGAAAGGGGCTCAGAGGACATACATCATGTGACAAAATTGTTAGATTTCTAAGCAAGCACTGAATGGAGCACCCATTAAAAGATGTTCAGCTAATTGGAACCGCTATAGGGTGTTAGGTGAACTCGATTCAACAGGAGGACTGAATTGTCCATGACAACGGTTCTAGTGGTGTGAAGGCAAAGTGTTATAAGAACTAACGCATTCAGTAAATCATGACCTTTGTGTATAGGTGTGTAGAACTGACAGTCCCAGTAATAAACTACAGCCGTTCCTGCTACTTCACTCCCCTCCAATTCATCAAGCTGATTACAGTAACCACAGTGGAGCAAGTCAATACCCTCACAGGACGTCCATCAATAGCTTTACTCCACTTTAATCTAGCCAGACCGGAGAGAGAGTGTGGAGGGTGGGGGTTGAGCGAAAGCAAAAGCATTTCATTATAGATGAGTGAGTGTCACAAAGGTGCTCACTGGAATATCTTGCGAATCTCATGTGAAACACTGCATGCATATAATGTCCTGATGTGGTAAAACTCTGTTATAAAATTCACTTTTATGGATCTGAACAAGCCCGGAACATTTGTGCTATAGATATGAATGATACCTCAATTCATGATGCTTATTAAAGGGATAGTTCACCCAAACCTGTCCAAACCTGCATGAGTTTCATTCTACTGCTTCTTCAAAAAAAAAAAAAAAAAAGGGGGGGGGGTATTTTGAAGAATGTGAGTAATAAAACAGTTGCTGGTCCCCACTGACTTTCACAGCATGGAAGAAAATATCATGGAAGTGAATGGGGACCAGAAACAATGTGGTTACCCACAATCTTCAAAATATCCTCTTAGATGATTAGCAGAAGAAAGAAATTCACTTGAGTGTGAGTAAATTAATGCAAAATTCATTTTTGGGTGAACTATAACTTTAAGTAGAGGTGTGATGTTAGACTGGTTATGGTTTCCAACTGGAAGATGATAAAAGACGTGAAAATCAATCTGACTTGCATTGAAGGAGGGACCTGAGCTATATCTAGAGACCAGAATATCAAAGACATGACGGTAGACTCTTTTAACTGGAGCCAGTAAGTAACCACCCTGAACACCCTAGCAACAGCATAGCAACACACTAACAACTACACAGAGCACCTTAGCAACCACCCTCAAATCACCTTTGAAAGCAGCACGTTTTGTACACCGTCGTCTTCTGAAGACTTTAATTAAAATTTCCTCTTTTTTTGAGTGTTTGGATTTCCTGTGTCTTTGAAGCTTTTAAAAAATGGTCACATAGGAAAACTAGACATGCATTTCAAGTAGAACACATCAGCGCTTGCAGCACAGAAAATCAATAAGGTAACTATTTAGTCATAGTTCAAAACTTTAAAGTAAATGCAAATATAGATAGAAGAGTGAGAGAGAAAGATCGGTAATAGTTGGTAATGCAGTCCTTGGGTGGGAAAAAAGCACAGACTACAATTTAGTATGCAAGTATCACCAGGAATTCAACTAAAATGACATTCTGAAAGTGTCAATCAGAAATGTACAAACTTTATTTTTTTGTACAAAATGTATTTTTCAGTGACCACTGCTAATACCAATATTTCGATGGCAGGGTAGTAGATGTTTTCAAAAACCGACAAAAATATAGATTTATAGGACAGTGCTATGTTAACTGAAGCTAAACTATTACAAATCTTTGTAAAATCTAAATATCAGATAAAATTAAGCTTTAAAGAAAGAAAGAAAGAAAGAAAGAATGTCCCCTTGACAAATAAATAAAATAAGTAGTGGAAATATACTATATTAGACAATATACTATATATATTATTATTATTTTTTTATTATTATTATACTTCAGTGCCTAGAGTTTGAGTACATTCAATTGTGAATTGCATGCAAAAAAAAAAAAAAAAAAAAATGTGTAAAGCAGGAAATTTATCAAATATGCTATTTTAGTACATTGGTGCTTTAAAACACTGTAACAACAGGGAATACACAAAGTCAGACATGCCTTTCGAACTAGTTTGCTCTTTGTGATTTAGGCTGATCTTTGCTCATGCTAAAGCAGAGGCGGCTCAGGTCCTGTCCATTTGGAATAAAGAGATTTTGATGGGACTGTAAACCACAGCATCACATAAAGGTGAAACAAATACATCTCTGAATGAGAAGAGGATCTCACCACTACTATACCATCACTCCCATCAACCCTGGATTATTCTATACACATGACAATAGAACAAATAACATTCAGAGGCCTGAGATCACACGGATGCATTCATCTTTTTTTGTGATTTACATTAAGCCTCTCATTTGCTTCCAGAAAGCAAAGCTACCTGCTGCACAAATACTCAGCGCAACTGACAGCCTCATTTATTCTGCACGCATCCTGAAAACCAGCAACAAACACAATGCTTTTTCCTCAGCACATCCCGATAAGAAGATAGGAAAAACTATCTAAAGTTCACCTTCCTGACACCTGAATGCACTCCGGTGACCTTACAGTACAGTTGGTCAATTATTCCAAGACAAAGACCCAGACAGACCGCAACGTGACACAGGCTATAAACTAAGCAAGGCCAAAGGTATATTGCTTTCTAATGGGAAACTTTGGCTGAGAGTCGTCATTGAGTTACAGCAGTCGTTCATAAATCCTGTTTGGGGCTGCTCTCCTGGGCAGTGGTGAGTTTCATAAATGATTCAAGATCTGATGTGCACGTCTATTCACAGATGAAGATGTCCTCTGCCAGGGGCGATTCTAAGATTTTCATTTTAGGGGGGCTCAGCCCCCAATAAGGGTATGATTAAAAAATTCTATTTGACTATTAGGGTAGGGTTGTATACTACTAACCTTATTTCAATCCACTATTCCATTGTATTCCCTGTATTTCATATATGGGAGTAGGAGTACTGACTGAGCCATATACAACACTGTAAAAAAAAACGAATACAGTTTTTTAGATGTGACCAGTCACTGGAAAATTTTGAATTGGGAATGTAGATTTTTACAATAAAGACTTCCTGATTCAGTATTAGGACATTCATGTTTATCCTTTGATGATACCACAGCTTTTTCTTATGAAATGTACGTGGAAATTGGCAGAAAATTAAAACAACATAAGGGTTCAATGACTGCAGTGAATCTTGGGAACACAGTGGTATTGTGTGTGTGTGTGTGAGGCTGTCTGTTCTATTCTCACCTGACTGTTGCTCATTTGCAGACCTACTCCCGCACGACAAAAAAATGTTGTATATCCATCTACAATGAAAAATAAATTATTATATTTTATTATTATTATTAATTTTTAGCTTTTTAGCCTTTATAATCAACAATACGGTTGGTTATACATCAAGTCAGCCCCTGGAAATGTATTTCATTTCAAATAATTTAACTAACCAGCTAATATTCATTAAGAATATAGACAAAACATGTATTAATGTAATTGTCTATTGGCAATATGTTTAATCTGTTCTATATTTATTTATATTTATTAAAAATAACATCATTATCAATTTGCCACTTCTATAAATCAATTACTTAAAAAAAAAAAAAAAAAAAAAAAAAATCACAGATCCCTTTACTCTTACTCTAATATATGTATCATGATACACTAATGATTCATTATTACTTAATACAAAATCATATTTAATAATACAAAACAAAATAACTCCACATGATGTTTCTCTCTCTGTGACATTTAGTGCTTTCAGACAATGATGTGTGTCTTTAATCATTTCTGTGAATGGCTGCATAATGTAATGCCGAAATACACAATAATATGTTTTGAATTTTGAAAAGTAAATTAAAATAAATCATGATCGTTTTCTAAAGTATGTTTTCATGGGTGTTAATCGCTTCATTTTTGTTGGAAGAAAAAACAACTGTCACACCGTGATAAAGGCTGAAGGGGAACGCAGCGAAGACGTATTGGTATTGGATGCGAGAACACACACACACGCACACACACACACACACACACACACCTTGTACTCTCTGATGTTCGCTCTGCTCGGCGCCCCTGTGGATTGAAAAACGCGCTGAATCCGTGCAGACTCAGATCAGGGGAGGAGCCGGAACTTGATGCAGCTTGCCACCGTCTCAAATGAGTTTTTAAAGGGGACTGAAGCGATCACTAATTAATTAATCAAATAATTTTTTAGGGGGGCTGGGCATAAGTTTAGGGGGGCTGAAACTTAAATTAAGTAAAGTGATGGGAAAAAAAACTCATAAATAAAAAACAAATGTATTATAATATTTGTACAAAATAATAATAATATACTATTATTATTTATTTATTTAGCTTCAAAATATGCATTGTTTTTAATACAATTATTATTGTAAAAAAAACGAAATTGATACTATAAATGGCAATAAATAAATACATATAGTACATAAACTTACTTTGTATATTTTTTATCAATGCTAGATTTAGTAATTCATCTTCAAAGTCTGAATCAAATATATATTTGTTTTATTATTTAAACTGACAGTTTAAATTCAAGGGCAGTAAACCCTCCTCAGAAAACTTCATAGCAACAACCTGGCAACCACACAAACAGCACAATATCAGTGCATCACAGTCTGAGTAACTTCTCCATGTCATTTAATTTATTAAGACAGCTTTTTGAAGTCTAATGAAGTCTGTGTGCATGCCGGATTAACACACGAATTGGGCGAAAGCAGCACAAGAAGACGTGTTATGATAGGATTATCCACTACTGTCAACTAAAGATTCTTTAACAATTGCAAATGGAATATTCAAATAACCTGGCAATCCAGAGATGGCAGTTGATTATGGTGATGGAAGTCGGTAGAAAGGTGACTTTAATAATGCAGATACTCCCTGGGGATACTCAGGCTGACAATAATGTTGCATTCATGACTGGATCGAAACACTGCTTTTCTTTTCCCCCAGAGGAGATGAGAGGAACGATCCAATTACCTCCAAGACATTACGTCTGGTTCCATTATTTAAGGGGCATAATCGTTAAACACGGCAGCCAACATTAGGCAGATGGTTTAGTGTGACGCCTGATTGGAGAAATCCCTTGGCCAATAATAACATGGACACAGATAACAGGTCCTAATCTACTATCATGCAATTTTATGGTTGATATGTTATCTACCTATTATTTTCCTTGGCTTCAGGTACATTACCCTAAACCACCAAAAGTAAAAAAAAAAAAAAAAAAAAAACTGTTTCGAGGACGCATGCTCCATGCTTTTCACTCCATGAAAAGTTTCCCGGGAGCTATACAGTGCACAGTTAATTTCCCAAGCTCTCAATGCCGTGCAGCGTAATCGCATCTGTTCGGGGAGAAGTGTTTGATGCATATGGATGTAGAGGAGCTCAGACAGCTGCGACTCAGAAGCAAACAGAGTGTGCCGAGCATCCATCGCTCTTGCCCTGCCCTCATCAGTGGGCCTCCGGCTACCTTCACACACATGCCGTTATCGACAGCCCCCTCGCTAATGAAGAAGCCCATAGGCTAGAGCAAAGAGACAGATACGTCCCTCGAGTCCAACTCGCCTGAAAATCAATGAGCCATTTACAACAGCCTGCATCCTGTGACACCACACACCAATTTACAACCAGGGATATTAAGCCATGTAAAACAATGACCAATAAATAAATGAATGTATTTGTCCTTAATCAGTATTTTAGTCTAAACAACTAACACCTATAAAACACATAAACAACATCAAATAATCAAATAAATAATTGTTAATAAATCTAATAAATTAATAATAATTAAATAATCAAATGAAGATGAAATCAAACAAATACACACACACACACACATTTACATGATATATATATTTATATATACTTTCTATTCCTTACATTTTAAAAATAGGTTCATTACTGCCATTTCATTTCGGCTTGTTTTCATTCCGGCTTGTCATCATTAAAAAAAGTAAATAAATAATAAAACCTATCCAGATAAATTGCACCATCCAGATGAAGTGAATTTGATTGTGGTTGGATGAGAAGTATAAACCTATACCATTCTGACACCCTATTGGTTTGTACGCGATACATTGCAACTACAAATGACACAAATCAAATCACACTCCTGCAAGGACATAGCCAGTGTTGGGTTCATTTTTCAAAAAAAGATATATTATATTAAAAGTAGGGTTGGGTATGAAACCGGTAAGCACCGAACCGAATAAGGACGCAGATTTCAGTGCCTCTTAAATGCCAGAGCGATTGATTGAAATGTTTGTCCTGGTTCTCTGAAATGTACACAATAAGCATGGGCATCGCTAGGCTTTTTTAGCGGGGCTATAGCTTTAGCTCCATAAACTGTACACAAATTTGCGATCGCCTCAGAGTCAGACCGCTTAAATGTCATATGAAACTGGCATCAGACGGTGAAACGGTCTCCTCCTCGTCTTCCAGCGGTTTCTTCAATCTGCAGACCGCGGCGGAGCAGCACGAGTGGACACAAGGTCATAAATACAGTTTACAAAAGGTCACGAAGGAGCAGTCGCTTGAAGAAATCAGACATCAGCTTCTTATTCTCTATCCCAATTGTGTGTTTATTTAACTTATATTATCTGTCATGAGTCTCGTCAAGAGAGTTTAGCTCCACGTAGCCTATCATAAAAATATAATAATGTTTTATGTTCGGGAGCTTTTATAAAAACAGAGATATTATCATTAATTTTAAATTTGAGTATAGGTGACTGTGGCTACAAATAAACAGGAACAGACTCGACTGAATAAGCAAGCTATTTTCATAAGCGTTAAAAATAAATAAAATAGAAAAACATTTATTTCTGTGTTATTTTTCTGTGATTAATTTTGAGTGCTGATAAATTAATTCATTATGATCAATGTATCACTTATCGATGGTTTTTTGAATATTTAACAAAGCATGCAAACAAACAGCTGCTTTTATCATGTTCGTTTTGTGATCATGCTAGTTCCAGTGACTTATTTCTTAGTTTTCTGATAACTTCTCTTTGTTGATGAAATGATGAGGTTGCGTGAAGTTGTTCCTGAGAGACGTGTAAAGGGCATGTTTTAGTGAAGCACAGTGGTGCTTCAGGCTCGACTGTAGAAACCCTGCGCTATTCTGGCCTCGGTGCTACTGGCCCGAAGCTATCAGCCCCGCCCGGCCCATTTTAAGCCCTGGCTCACACTGGCCTGACACTGGAAATGCGACTATTATGGCCTATGGCCTTTAGAATTATTATTATTTTTTTAGTTTTTTTGAGGAGGTGGGGTAGTGCAAAATAGGCTCCTGTGGCGCGTCCTAAGCTTTTGTTCTTAATGGATTTTTTTTTTTTTCTTACATTACTTTTACTTTTATACTTTAAGTAGTTTTGAAACCAGTACTTTTACACTTTTACTTGAGTAAAAAGCTTGAGTTTATAATTCAACTTCTTCAAAAGTCTTTTAAACCCTAGTATCTATACTTCTACTTGAGTGATGAATGTGAATACTTTTGACACCAGCGATCAAACACGTTGAATCTGATCTGTAACGAGCATTAGTGACAGAATCATCAGCCAATCAAATTTTAACGTTACATGACAGCACACCCTTTGGGACCAGCGACGTGCCCAGTGCTTCCCCCAGCTAGGGTTGCAAGGTTTTCTCGATAAAAACCACCCAATCGCGTTTATAGGTGTCCCCCAGATTTTTTTGTGATTGTTGCGGGCAAAAATCCTTGATTTTGTGGCACGTTTTCTTAAAAAATGTGATGAAATATGCGGGATATTTTTGCAATTTTATGTGATGAAATTGCGTGAACTTGCAAAAACTGCGGTTTGATGAAAAAGAGAAAAAAAGGTGATTCCCCCAACACCTTTTTCTCACTAGGTTTCTACCTTAATGTAAAGAGTAATTTCTTATTACTTCCTATGATAAGTGAGCATACTAAAATCACAGAATATTTAAGTTGCAATCTCTTACTGCAACTTAAATTATTTTACATACTACTAATATAATTACAACTGTGAGTTTTTGGTACTGTTCTGTAACAAAAAAGTGCAATCTTACAACTGTAAAGTTGCATCAACTTTTGAATGAAACTACAACAGTGTTAGTAGCCTAGTGAGAAGGGGGTGTTGGGGGAATCACCTTTTTTTCTCTATTTCATCTCTATTTCGCAAGTACTCGCAATATAATTTGGCTGCACTGTCATGTAACAAATCGGGAAACTGCTTTGCACGTTCTTTTGCGCTTATTTTTGTTGGCAAATAAGAATGATTTGTGCACTTCAAGTTTCACCCTGGTTTCACCGCGAGGTTTGCAGATGATGTTCACTTCACGTAATTACGTCACTTCATAAGGTTCCCATGGCAATAGGGGGAAAAATTTTCAACTTTCTGCTAATATATATGTGAGTTTTTTGCAACGAAAATACAGGGATTATGAAATCATGCTAGCCCCGCATATTTTGCTTTCTGAAATCGGCAATTTATGCGGCAAAAGAGCGGCGTATTTGAAAAAATGCAACCCTGCATAAATATGCGGCCTTTGGCTGATTATGCATTAAATCAGGCGATCGCATAATCACGTTTTTCTAGAGGGACTGACTTAACCCTGAATTCACTTACAACGGTTTTGTGCGCCATTTCAAAGATTGCACCTATGAGTGGCTAACAGCTAGCTACGAGCACAACAAGTAATTTGGCCGTTTAATTCTTTTTAATACGAGTAAAGGGACATGGAATGACAGTTCACAGACTTCATTTACAAGTGACAGGTGAGTGCTTAATTATTTGTTGAGTATTGATTCATGCTCATTGTTATGGAGGTGTGTGTGTGGTTTGATAATACTTTGGCGTGGTGTGTGGATGTCCAGTATTTGTACAGTTCTGCTGCTGTGGGCGTGTCGTCATTTTAGAGTGACTTGAATGATCATAGTGAATCGTGTATTGATGGATTACTTTCACTGATCCATGCAGGGAAATTTATTCCTAATTTAACCCACCCCCATCTTGAAACAATAAACCTCTTTCAATTTATAAGAAGTACTACAATTTTATGCAATTTTGCTTTATTAAATACATTTAATTGTGCTTTAAAGATATTAAGATATTTTACCAGAAAATAAGTCTAAAATACTGATGAAAAAATCAGTGAAGCAGACAAATAAAATAAAATAGAATTGTGTAAATGAATAAAAATAACAAATGAGATCTTTTTAATATCTCTCTGTTTTTGTTTTTTTCTCTGAAATTAAGTCTAGATTTTGTCCCTGAGAAAAACACCTGCCAAAAAAAAAAGAAAAAAAGTCAAGTCTGCAAAAGTCAGACATTTTAATATAAACAGGTATCATTATAGACCAAATAATGTGAGCTATGCCACATTAATTTTATAAAACCATACTCTTGCTGCCTATTAACAATGGTCAATATTTTTTTACTTTTCTATAATTTTATGACATAATTTCTTCATGAGTATCTATCATCCAACCATGCATCAAGACATAAACAGAAGGGGCTGAGATTTCTGAGATAAGAATAAGAATCACAGAAAGAAAGACAGAACTAGTGTTGGTGGTTCAGATTTCAGACAGCATGTGTCTCAAGTGAAGCAGGCCGAGAATGCAAAGCATCCAATTTGGTGCATTGGCCAATAGAGACGAATCTGGGAGTATTAGAGTAGAGGATTTATGGGGCTGTCTGTGGCCTAACTGAGCTCTAGGGATAGATTCCCTCTTTCCAGTGGCCTTTCACAAAGGCCAGCACACACTGCTGGGCACAATAAAGATGAACCATCACCAACGGTTATTACTTGTTGTCGTGAGTGTGTACTCATTTATTCTCATGATTGCAAATCACCACACACACGACCACCCACACACACACACACACACTCTCACTCTCACTTTCACTCAGTCACAACACTATAATTACAGCTCAGACAAATCATGACAAAGTGACCCCAATACAGCATAACAAAGTCCATTCAATGATCACTACTGAGGAATCATTCAAATAGTTGAATAGCAAACATTTAAAGTGAAGTGTGTGATTTTTACTATAAAATAAACTGCAATATAATTTCTCCCATCCCGATATTATGTGCTGTGACAACTATAGCAGGTAAGTAATTTTATATTATAGGTTAATGTGCCTGAAAAGAGTTAACAAAGGATATTTACAGTCATTTTGTCATAAAGACACTTAGAATCTACCCAACAATGACATTATGTGCTTGCCAGCTTCCAACTGGTCTTAGTTCAATTGCATTAATTTGCATAACTAATTCTCAATGTGCAGCTGTTCAAAAGATCAAGTTGGCAAAGATTTGTTTAATGTTTTAAGGTCTCACCAAAACCGCATTTATTTGATCAAAAAGATAGTAAAAACAGTAATATTGTGAAAATGGTAAATATAGGGAAACTTATAGAGAGTTTACCAAAAAAATTTAATTACCCCATCTACTCAACCTTAAGCCATCATACAGTATAGGTGTATATGACATTCTTCTTTCATATATATATATATATTTTTTTTTAAATGAACCATCCCCTATATGAATATATATTAAAATGTAATTTATTTCTGTGACTGTGAATTTATTTTTATTTTTTTTATTGGCATCATTACTTCAGTCTTCATTGTCACGTGATCCTTCAAAAATCACTCTTATATGCTAATATTCATATGTAAATTATTATATATAACACATGAGTTGTAACGTGTGTTGTAGCGTTTTATTTATTTATTTATTCATACTTTATTCATGGAACTTGAAAGCCACTGGTCATCATTCCCTTTCACTGCATGGAAAACAGAAGTGTGAATATTTCCTTTTTTGTGGCCTTTGGAAGCAAATAGGCCATACAGGTTGGAATAACATGAGAGTGAGTATATGATAACAATTTACATTTTTGGATGAACTGTTCCTTTAAGTTATGATAGGAACACACACATACAGGTGCATCTAAAAAAATTAATATCATGAAAATATCATGATATATTTTTTGTAATTTAATTTAAAAAAGCAAACTTTTTTATATTCTAGATTCATTGCACACAAACTGAAATATTTCAAGAGTTTTCCTTTAATTATGATGGTTAAGACTTACAGCTTAGGAAACTTCAAAATTCAGTATTTTAATTTTTTTTTAGAATTTCCATTTTGAACTTAATTAGTTTGATTAATACTGGGTACCTCTTGGGCTAGTTTAGAACATGCAACCACAATTATGGGAAAGACTACTGATTTGACAGTTATCCAGAAGACAATCATCAACACCCTCCACAAGGAGGGTAAGCCACAGAAGGTCATTGCTGAAAGGGCTGGCTGTTCACAGAGTGCTGTATCAAAATATATTCATAGAAAGTTGACTGGAAGGAAAAAATGTGGTAGGAAAAGGTGCACCAGCACTAGGGATGGCCACAGCCTTGGAAAGATTGTCAGGAAAAATTGATTCAAGAACTTGGGAGAGTTTTACAAGGAGTGGACTGAAGCCGGAGTCATCGCATCAAGAGTCACCACACTCAGAAGTCTTCAGGAAAAAGGCTACAGCTGTCACATTCCTAGAACCAAGCCACTCCTGAACCAGAAAAACTACAACAACAACAAAAGCATCAGAAGCATTTCACCTGGGGTAAGGAGAAAAAGAACTGGACAGTTGCTCAGTGGTCCAAGGTCTTCTTTTCAAATGAAAGTAAATTTATCATTTCGTTTAGAAATCAAGGTCCGGATTAAGACAGTAGAGGCACAGAATCCAAGCTGCTTGAAGTCCAGTGTGAAGTTTCTGAAGTCAGTGGTGATTTGGGGAGCGGTGATGTCTGCTGGCGTTGGTCCATAGTGTTTAAATCAAGTCCAAAGTCAATTCAGCCATCTACCAGGAGATTTTGGAGCACTTTATGCTTACATCTGATTTATGGAGATGCTGATTTCATTTTGTAGCAGGACTTTAGCACCTGCCCACTGTGCAAAAAAACACTTCCAAGTGGTTTGCTGACCATGATATTACTGTGCTTGATTGGCGAGCCAACTCACCTGACCTGAACCTCACAGACAATCTATGGGGTATTGTGAAGAGGAAGATAAGTAACATCTGACAAACAATACAGAGGATACACAGCGTGCATTGATATGAAACTGCTGGTCGCTTGCAGAGACATCCGAACATGATCTTTTCAAGACAACCCCATCTGCCCGTAGCCGCGTACAACATATTTTTTACGTAGATGAGCTATGTTCAGCTATGCTGAGTATATCATCCTGTGCTGTTCAAGACTGCATTCTCTGTCAGCTTTTGCTTTGAAAAGAACTGTTGTGTGGCTCCGACGGTTGATTACATGTGTGTAATGCGAGTGAAAGTTCCTCTGGGCTGCTCCCGTTTGATGTGAGGATATTCACAGGAGGACGAAAGGCAGCATCTGCTCCAGACACAGATTCAGTAATCAAGCACACTCATTACAAGCCACAAACACACACACACACACAAGGGTGCAAGCTGATGTCCCACACACACACACACACACATAACAAGATGAAACACCAATAAAACGAGAGACGATACGACTTATGTATATAACGCCACTGAAAATAGAGCAAACGGCACCAGATAAGTGGCATCTGACAGACGTTAGATTACATAACCGATATCACAGTCTGGCAGATATGTGAAAACATCCAGATTTATGTTGGAGAGCACACATAGGCAGTGTTTGATTTTTATTTTCTCATCTTGAGTTCTTCTAAGCAAGAAAAATTTAATCTCATAACTCTATTGTCTCTTCTAGAAAGCAATTCGACTAACATCAATTAGACTAAATCAAATGGAGTCTACAAAAAAGAAAAAAAAACTCAATATATAGGATATTTAAATGTCATAAACAGATTTATCCACAATTCAAAAAGTCAAAAATTCAAAGTCATTTTGAATATTCCACTTTTAACTTCTAGAACAATTCTCCAAATATCCAGAAATTTTCAATACCAACATTAATTTTACATACCCTCAAATAAGTCATGCTATGTCTATTTAAATACATTTTAGGAGAAACATCAGAAGAAAAAGTTACTAGAATAGAAAACACCATTTATAA